>NC_140168.1:158570724-158766821 GCF_963971535.1 Notolepis coatsorum
ATTATTATTATTTAACCTTCAGTAACCCAAAGTCGCTGACAGTAGGCAAAAAAAGAAAAAAGAAAACATAGAACCACAGGGGAAACAGGGAACAATATGAAATACACAGGAACATAGAGCCACAGTAACAAACAACAACAACAGGTTGGATGAGGGAGGTTATGGGTAGGGAAGGTTAAATACTAGGGATGTGGGTTTTGAGACGGGATTTGAAGGTGGAGAGTGAGGGAGAGTCTCTGATGGTCTGAGGGAGGGTGTTCCAGAATCGGGGTGCAGCATGTGAGAAAGCCCGGTCCCCAAAACGTTTAAGTTTGGATGACGGGACAGTGAGGGAAGCAGTGGAAGAGGACCGGAGGGAACTGGTGGGGCGGTAAGGGAGAAGGAGGTCAATAATACACCTGCATTCATTCAAAAGCATTGTTGTTATTGTTACTATTACCAGGTCTATTCTACAGTGGTCAGCTGAAGTTGAAGAGGAGCTGAGGAACTTCTTCAGCACAACTGACCTGGGACCTGTTTGAGAGCATAATAATACACCTGCATTCATTCAAAAGCATTGTTGGTCGTTAACGGTTGCTGTTCTCAGACCTGTGCAGAAGGCGGTGGGCGTCGTCTTCATTTTGCATGTCACCCAGGTGGGCAACTATGACACCAAAGCATGTCACAGCAACAGCTCTCTGATTGACTATTGCTGCTCAAACGGTGAGCTGCTGTCTGAACTGTGTGGAGTGGAGGTTTATGACAAACATAAATAGCATTTTTGTGTCTCACTATGGGAACGCCCTCCAGTGTGACCGTGTTAGAAGCTCCAATGACATTACGCCATTGGCCGGCAATGATGACACGCACATCAGGGAGGAACAAAACACAATATAAAGGGCTGACAGCATGACACCTAGCCCTATTTTCAGAAAATCCGGCAACAAATACATACCGTAATTTTCGGACTATAAGGCGCACCTGAATATAAGCCGCAGCAGCTAAATTGAATGATGTGTACATATATAAGACGCACTGGACTATAAGCCGCAGGTGTTTTAATGTTTAATTACCATATGTAAGGGTTCGTGCACAGAGGGGATTGTCGGCACAGAGATGGCTGTTTGAGGAAGCTCCCATTTATTAACATTTCACACACATAGCGTTTCAGACACACAAACTTTTCAACTTTCAAACTTAAACGGTGCGCTCAAATAACAAATAATAACACTATAAAATATATATCTATATAATATATATCAACAATAACAGTGAAGTAAACATCTCACGTGAATAATTGAATGAACGTCTCGTCTCGAGGTGAGTGAATGAATGTCCGTGAAAACCAAGATGGCCGCTCAGCAATACCATAACGGAGCAAGGCATATCCGGTTGGACACTGGTAAGGCGCTGCCCTCTATTGGCCGGCGATAAACTCTTCATGTAACCTGTAAAATCCATAGATTTAGGAGGTCCCCTAGTGGCCGTTAGCTGTAAAAATTCATTGATTAGCCGCACCGTTATATAAGCTGCAGGCAGGGCCGGATTAACGACCGGGCCGACCGGGCCGCGGCCCGTGGGCCTCGAGTGATGAGGGGCCTCCAAAAAAGATTTTTTTTGAGGCCCCTCGTCACTAGAGGCCCCACATTTTATTTTATTTTTTTTTCTTATTTTGGAGATCGATGTCATACTGTGACACTGAATGATTGGCACTGACTGACGCTCTCTGATTGGCCACTGACATGTTTGCCCAATCGCATGACGAGCTGTGTCTTTGCCCATTTCCTCGTCAAACAGCCTGCAAACTACCTGGCGTTCTATCGCCATGCTCTAAGACAAACTCTAACTGTAACTGAGGGGTACAATTCCCTGACTGTATTGAATAAGTATGGTATCATTAAACCACTACTGTCTTATGTACATTACTACTGGCCATACAGTACACAGGTATATGAGATGAACACGTCCACAATAACACGGTTTCACACAAGTACTCGTTTAGAAGAATATTTATTAGCAGCAATAATATTATATTACATTACTTTACTTAGAGTCGCGCTTGTAAGGCGAAGAATGTGCATGAATAGGTCAATAGCGTAAGTAATGAATACCACCTGTATCGTAGGAATTATATCTATGGTACACTAGTAGGGCAGCGGGAGATACTAGTAGGGTCCCTCCGGTTGTAGGCCAGCAGGGGAGAGGATTTGTCGGTAACGAAAGTCTGGGTCAACGAAGAATAAGGAGACTCCAGGTACAGGAGACAGTGCAATAATCTCTTGATCCGCAGACGAACAACAGCTATTCTCCGGTATGCAGCTCCGCATGGAAGAAAGCTAGCCAGCCTCAGGCGTCCTAGAGGCGGGCTCGACGTTGCTCCTCACAGGGTAAATCCCACACAATTGTGGGTGTAGACGATTCTCCGCTCCATCAGCTACAGGACCAAAGCAAATATAATCCAGCCGAAAAAAGTCGTCGGGTAGGTTATCCAGTGTACATATCGACACGGTCCTCGTCTAGGGCTCCTCGGATGACGGCACCAGGTTAAGCCGCCCAGCCTGGATAAGCACACTAGCTGGTACGAGGAAGCGTTGGTAATGCTGGTCACTGTAGAACGGTAGCCGCACGATACACTATACATAAATAGACTATTACTGAAATAATAGAATAGGTCGAACTCGACGGTACAGCGTCAAACTCTGACACTTCAGCTATCAATTCGCACGCGGTCTCAAGGCTCTAATTTGGGGCAAAACGGGCCCACTTCACAGCACGTTGTATCGTGGTGTGAGGCTTCAACTTATTGAGTAACTCTACTTCTGTATTCACCTGCGCCGTATTTATACGTTAGGTGAACAAACTAGTACCAGCCTTATTTCTGTCTCGTATTCTTGCGCAGAGCCGGTCATGTCCAGGCATGTCTTTGGCGGTGACTTTGAACTAGACATTGGGGGGTATGGCAGTGGCGCCTAAGGGACCACTGTCCAATAGGAGAACGAAATATTATGGTCTGTACTAAGTAAAGGGATATTCCGTGTATATGTACAAAGAATATACAAGGGACATCAGACGATATACAAATATTATACAATATATCTCAAGTAATAAATATATATATTCGGTTTAATCTGATCCTTCGTAACAGCCGCCTCCTAATTAGTCCGCACCTAATTAGATAACAGAGACAGATTAACCGCACTGTCCACTACTCAATGTCCGTTGTGAGGGTAGGGCAGTTCACAAAGTCGGGGGGTCATGGTCGTCATCGAGAGAGTCGGGGAGCCTTGGCAACTCTATCAGCCTCGCCACGGGCCGGGTGTATGTCCGCCCTTGGGCGAGCACTTTTGCCGCTCTGACCTTTCCGTCGGCACCAGTGATCACTTTGCTTACGCGGCCGGCCGGCCACATAGCTCGGGGTAGTGTCTGGTCGATAATTATGACGACTGTACCTTCTGTCAAATTGTCTCTTTCTTTTACCCACTTCTGGCGGGTCTGTAGAGACGGTAGATAGTGGAGGAGGAAACTGTTCCAAAACTTGTCAGCCAATACTTGACTGTACCTCCACATTCTTCGGCCGTTCGCTTCTTCAGGCCTGTACACTGTCTGTGGGAGCGCGGGGTCCAGCCGCATCATCAAGAGAGTGTTGGGGGTGACTGGGTCGACATCTGCTACATCACTTGAGACGTAACCGAGGGGCTTTGAGTTCAATACTCCCTCGATCTCCGTGAGGACTGTCGTGAGGACTTCTTCCGCCACGGTCTGGGCCCCAAGCACGGCGTACAGGGCTGTCTTTATTGAACGTACTTCTCGTTCCCAAGTTCCACCGAAGTGAGGTGCATTCGGGGGATTAAACTGGAAATCAATCTGAGAGGGAGCGAGGTGGGTCTTAAGTTCTGGGCCCATAGCTTGGAAGCTCTCTCTCAGCTCTCTTTCTCCGCCTTTGAAGTTTGTCCCATGATCAGACAATAATATAGACGGTTTTCCTATATGCGATGTGAATCTCCGGAAGGCCATAAGGAATGAGTCCGTACTCATGGTTGGAAGGAGTTCTATGTGTATCGCTCGGGGGGTCATGCATTTGAATACAATACCCCACCGCTTCTCCGTCCCTCTTCCTCTCTTTACATACAGCGGGCCGAAACAGTCCATACCGGTGGAGTGAAAGGGCTTGTCGCCGAGTCGGAGGCGACAGGGGGGTAGGTCAGCCATCCTGGGTATACTGGGCTGTGCTCGCCATTTGCGACAGTCTAGACAAGTCCGCTGGAAGCGTCGTACTGCTTCTCTTCCTTGCAGTATCCAATAGCGAAGTCTGATCTCCGCGAAGACTCTCTCTGCCCCGGCGTGGTGCACGTCCTCGTCGTATTTCTTTATGATGAGCTCTGTGACCTTGTGTCGGCTGTTTAAGACTATCGGGTACTTGACGTCATCCGGTAAGTCTGGGGCTCTCCTCAGACGACCACCCACTCTGATGAGATTATGGGCGTCGCTCTCAGGGGCCAAGTGGAGCAGTCTGCTGTCTGACGGGACTGGCTTTGATCCCTGCAGACAGTCTAGCTCGTCGGGGAACGAGTCTCTTTGGGCCCGCTGTAGCAGAAGGAGTTCTGCTTCTTCGTAGTTAGCTGCAGTAATGTCAGTAGTGGGCGGAACCTCTGGGTGGTGCCACAGGAATGTCTTTAGCTGCGCACTCTCAAGGGTGAGGCAGTCGTGTATGTTGGGATCTGTGGGGACGAGTGTGTGTGTCAACCCACAGAACATAGATTTCTTCTTCTCTGCCTCCTCTTCACTCGCCTCCCGTGGGGTGGGTGTAGGCCACTCTTCTTCCGAGAGCTTGAGGAACTCGGGACCGTCACTATAGAGATTGTGACGGGTGAGGTCATCCAGGGACATTCCCCGTGTGATGACGTCAGCTGGGTTCTGTTTTGTGTCCACATACCTCCAGCATGCTGCTTCTGTTAACTCTTGGATCTCTGTGATTCTGACTCCCACGAAGACCTTGTATCTACACGAATCGGACTGGATCCATGTGAGTACGGTCATGGAGTCTGACCACAGGATTGTTCTTTGCACCGGGATGGTGAGTTCACGTTGGATTAACGTGGCGAGTTGCGCTCCTGCTAGGGCTGCGCAGAGCTCTAGACGTGGGATAGATTGTTGCTTGCGGGGGGCTATTCTTGAGCGAGCCAGGATGAAGGCAGTATGTATTTCTCCTCCCTCCTCTCGGGCCCGCAAGTAGGCCACCGAACCGTAGGCTACTTCGGAGGCGTCGCTGAAGACGTGCAGGTCTATCTGACACGTCTCCGGCCTCACTGTGGGTGGGAAGTAGCTGCGGCGTATGTTGACACCTGGGAGCGAGCTGAGTTCTGTCTCCCACTCTCTCCATGTGGAGGCAAGGTGTTCGGGTATGGGGTCGCCCCAGCCCTGGTCCTTGTCCCATAGCGCTCGCACAATAATTTTTGCCCTGGTGGTGTAAGGTAGAATACATCCCAACGGGTCATATTGTCTGGCGAGTGTTCTGTATACACTCCGTCTTGTGGTCGGTAGTGAAGTCGACCTTCCCTGCTCCTTGGTCAGGGGTGTGTGTTTATAATGGAGCGAGTCTGTTTTGAAGCGCCAGACTATTCCTAATGTCATTTCTGCCGGAGATCAAAGCCGCCTTTGGTCAGGGAGGCGCGGAGCTTGAGTAGGAGGGCCTCGGCTTCTTCTGGCGTCGAGACGCTTTGCAGACAGTTGTCCACGTAGAAACTATTTCCTACACTTTGTCGGACCTCTTCATCAGCTGCTGGGTCCTCTGCGACGTGTTTTTGCAGTGCAAACGTAGCACAGCATGGGCTGCATGTGGTTCCGAAAGGGAGGACTTCCCATTGATAGATGGATGGTTGCTCATCCCCGCTCCTCTCTCTCCATAAGAACCGCAGCAGGGGCTTGTCCTCTTCCACTAGTCGCACCTGCAGGAACATCCCTTTGATGTCGCCGCTGATGGCCACCTTGTTCTGGCGGAAACGTAGCAACACGCCTAGTAGAGAGGGGCCGAGTGTTGGGCCGGGCAAGAGTTCTTTATTCAGATTTTGTGATCCGATCTGGTAGCTGCAGTTAAACACAATCCGATCCTTGCCGTTGTGGTGGACTTTGTGGTGCGGCACGTACCATGATTCGGTCGTCTGATCGGCCTCTTTAATGTCAATTCTCTTTATGTGTCCCGCTGTGATTAGCTTGTTAATCTCAGCGCGGTACACAGTAGCTTGAGCGGGGTCTCTGGCTAGGCGCCGCTCTGTGTTCGATAGATACCGCTCCGTCGCTTCTTTTGGGGCGTGGAAGGTAGGCATACCCTCTCGCCTCAGGAGTGGAGTTGCGTATCTCATCACTCCGTTGACTTTGACTCTCTTTGTCCCCTGCTCGAGGAGGGCTATAGCATAAATGTCTTCCTTGGAACAAATGTGTTTCTTTTCGTTCTTAAAGGGCATTGTCTCTAGTGTCCATAGCCTCTCGACGTGCTGTAGGAGGGTGGTGTCTTCTTCTGTCACTCTGGAGTGGAGGCAGCTAGTGGCTGCTGTTCGGTTGGGAGACCTGGAGAGGGGGCCTTGTAGTGTCCATCCTAGGCGGGTCTCGACTGCTGCTGGACAGCCTCTGGGCCCAGTGTGGACCCGGTCCATCGGGACGATGAGGTGTGCATGGTCGGATCCTATCAGCAGGGTCGGGGTGGCACCGTCTATGAGCGGTATAGGTAGTTGACGCAGGTGCACGTATTTATCCATCAGCTTGGCGATGGGGTAGGTGTACTGCGACAGGCCTATGTCTTGGCTGGTGAAAGCGTTAGTGATCCTATACGTCTCTCTGGCTGCCCGCTTGCTGCGATAGTGAAGGAGACGTTCTCGCCCTTGATCGTCTTCAGGTCTCTTCTTATTGTCCGAATCGTCATCGTTTCTTCGCTCCCCCGCAGCCCCAGCTGGGCCGCAGCGGACGCGAGGAGAAGGGTCTTCTCTGACCCGTCGTCAAGGACGGCGTAGGTGTCCATGACCTTGTCTTCGTAACTCAATGTTACGCGGACCACCTTCAAGAGCACCCGGGCGCCCCCGCTGCTGGCGGGGTCAATGTACATAACACTTGCCTTTGTGCTGCTTGAGGGTGCAGGCTTTCTTCTGTTACTGTCATGTAGAACGTCCAAGTGGGCTCTGTCACACCGACTACACCTCTTCTTTAAGCGGCACTCGGCTGCCATGTGACTGCGCGCACATCGGTAACAGCGGCGGTTGGACTTTATCCATTGACTCACCTCGTCGGCGGTCATCTTCTTGAACGTGTCACAGTGTGACAGCCAGTGTTCCTTTTCGCAGTACGGGCATACAATCTTCCACTTCTCTTTCATCGAGGGGGTACTGTGGTTCTTGTTGCTCGGTACTGATTCGGCTTGGTGCATGACGGTCACCAGCCTGCGGCCATCGTTTGCTCTCCTAGGTCCCTCTCTGGAGCTTGGCGCGCTCCGCACGAACGTATCCTGTTGACTTCTCTCGCCAGGAAGTCGGCTAGGTCTAGGAGGGATGGCTCGGGACCGTTAGGATCACGGTGGTCTCTTTGCCGCCTGAAGCGCTCTTGTCGGGCAGGCGGAAGCTTCTCTAATATCCTCTCAACATTAGAGTTCGCGTACAGTTCGTGCATACCCTTTTCCCTTTGTGCCCCCAGCATCCCTACCAGGGATTGTACCTTGATAGAGAGGTCATCTAATGAGCGATTGTCTGTGGCTGGGGGTAGACGGTCAATATTCCTTATCTCTTGTATTACGTAGTCCCATATGCGTCCATAACGTTGGTCGAGGGCTGCTAGAGCCGCGGTGTATGGGGTAGTAGAGGTGGAATATGCCAGCGCTATATTGTGTGCTCTGGGCACCTTCAGGTGCTTGAGTAGGATAGCATACTTGTACGGTTCATCTGGTACATCGGACATCATTGTCTCTAAGCACATTCGTAGCTCTGTGTACTGTGCTCTGTTCTCGTGTGTGAAGTCCGGGAACGTCGGTGTGCCAAGGTACGATGCCATGGATGGCTGGCACATCGGTGAGCGTTGGAGGAGAGGCCTCCTAGGCGAGTCTCCTCTTACGTGTCGTGGTGGGCTGGTACCTGTCGGGTACCAAGGCCCGTGTACCCAGGTGCTGTTCCTCGGGGCTGGTCGTGCGTCAAGCTCACCCGTGAATTGAGTCGGGGGTCTGTAGCGCAGAGCCGCGGGGGTAGAGTCTGGGCTGTACTGGACCTCCTGGTCCTGTGGAGTACGATGCTGCTGTTGGGCTTGACCTTCCTCCTCTCCCTCTTCTTCTTCATCTGCCAGGTCGTCTAGATCCTGTAATCGTCTATTTAGTCTCTCCGCAGCATAGGCCGGTTCTTCCCTGTTGCTGGGTCTCGCATGGACCGGTCGGGGAAGGGGTTCGGAGAGGGGTATAGGCTCTCTCTGTTGGCCGGGCTCAGGGTCGCTTGATCGGGTAGGGGAGGGTGCCCTAGACCCTTGTCTTGACGAGGCCCTGGAGCTCCATGCGGAGGGAGGGGGGGTTACCCTGGCAATCAGTTGCTCCATTATCTGCGCTTGTAATCGGTCGCGCTCGGCTTCGCGCTTGATGTGAGCGAGGTCGCGCTCTGCTTCGCGTTGGGCTTGGGCTGCGTTCTCTTCCGTCTGGAGGCATCTAGTCTCTAGGCGTATGCGGTCTTCGTCACTCTGTTGCTGCGCCTGGAAGCGCTCTCGCTCGATCCCAGAGTGTTCGCGTTCACTAAGGGCTTGCGCTTGGAGTTTCGCGTGGAAGCGTTCTTGTTCCATGGAAGAATGTTCGCGCTCGCTAAGCGTCTGTGCTTGGAGTCGATCGCGTTCGGTTGAGGCTGCCAGGGTGGCGATAAAGGCCTGCGCCAGCATCTTGTCCGCCTCGCTGGGGGAAGACACTGGTGGAGGTAATCGGCTTCTGGCAGTACTCGTTGGAGATCCGCTCTCCTGTCGCGTACCGAGGAGGTCAATCTCCTGGGTGCGCGTCTCTTCTGGTGGTGGGTCGGGTTCCGTCCCTGGAGGGCTTTCTTTATCCTGGAGCTCTCCGGGGACTACCTCGTTTACGTTGGCGGGGGGTAAAGTCATGTCAGGTCCCTCCTGGTCCCCCCCGTGAGCTTGGTCAGTTACGTTAGAACCCACTAGGGTCTCTACTGGCGGGGTCGCCTGGTCGGTAGGGTTTGGCATACTTTTACTATCCGCTTTTTCTGCGTTTAGCGTCTGTAGAAAGCTAGGTAGTAGACTGGCAGCGTAGTCCTCTAGGTAATGAGGTGGCTGCCGTCTGCGCTGCGGGCGATCTATTTTAGGAGAACCGTTTGTGGAGTGTTCATCATTGGCCATGTCAATATTAATATTATATTAATATTACGCTAGTTACCCTCTGGCTCGAAGGACCAATTGTAACTGAGGGGTACAATTCCCTGACTGTATTGAATAAGTATGGTATCATTAAACCACTACTGTCTTATGTACATTACTACTGGCCATACAGTACACAGGTATATGAGATGAACACGTCCACAATAACACGGTTTCACACAAGTACTCGTTTAGAAGAATATTTATTAGCAGCAATAATATTATATTACATTACTTTACTTAGAGTTGCGCTTGTAAGGCGAATAATGTGCATGAATAGGTCAAGAGCGTAAGTCCATTAGAATATTACGCAGGAGATAATGAATACCACCTGTATCGTAGGAATTATATCTATGGTACACTAGTAGGGCAGCGGGAGATACTAATAGGGTCCCTCCGGTTGTAGGCCAGCAGGGGAGAGGATTTGTCGGTAACGAAAGTCTGGGTCAACGAAGAATAAGGAGACTCCAGGTACAGGAGACAGTGCAATAATCTCTTGATCCGCAGACGAACAACAGCTATTCTCCGGTATGCAGCTCCGCATGGAAGAAAGCTAGCCAGCCTCAGGCGTCCTAGAGGCGGGCTTGACGTTGCTCCTCACAGGGTAAATCCCACACAATTGTGGGTGTAGACGATTCTCCGCTCCATCAGCTACAGGACCAAAGCAAATATAATCCAGCCGAAAAGGGCTCTGTAGTCGTCGGGTAGGTTATCCAGTGTACATATCCACACGGTCCTCGTCTAGGGCTCCTCGGATGACGGCACCAGGTTAAGCCGCCCAGCCTGGATAAGCACACTAGCTGGTACGAGGAAGCGTTGGTAATGCTGGTCACTGTAGAACGGTAGCCGCACGATACACTATACATAAATAGACTATTACTGAAATAATAGAATAGGTCGAACTCGAGGGTACAGCGTCAAACTCTGACACTTCAGCTATCAATTCGCACGCGGTCTCAAGGCTCTAATTTGGGGCAAAACGGGCCCACTTCACAGCACGTTGTATCGTGGTGTGAGGCTTCAACTTATTGGGTAACTCTACTTCTGTATTCACCTGCGCCGTATTTATACGTTAGGTGAACAAACTAGTACCAGCCTTATTTCTGTCTCGTATTCTTGCGCAGAGCCGGTCATGTCCAGGCATGTCTTTGGCGGTGACTTTGAACTAGACATTGGGGGGTATGGCAGTGGCGCCTAAGGGACCACTGTCCAATAGGAGAACGAAATATTATGGTCTGTACTAGGTAAAGGGATATTCCGTGTATATGTACAAAGAATATACAAGGGACATCAGACGATATACAAATATTATACAATATATCTCAAGTAATAAATATATATATTCGGTTTAATCTGATCCTTCGTAACACTAACCTTAACCAACTTCGAAAGAGTGCCTAAGCTTAACCGTTGAAATAACTTGCCGTCAGCCCGTCACGCTCTAAGACAAACTCTAACCATAACCAACTTCGAAAGAGTGCCTAAGCTTAACCAGTGTAGAAACAGGCATCGGCCAATCAGAGAGCGTCTTGCCAGAAATGCGGCTAGGTTTAGAAATAACGCGACTAGGGGCCTCCACACTACACACTAGTACTAGTACTAAATACCTATATGTCCCTATGCCATAAATGTCATGTATGTTGTGTAGGTCATAAATGTCTATATTAATTGAAAATGGGGGACCCTGATGTAAACAAGACAAACGTCTTTCTCAGGTCTGCATCCCCTGCCTTAACAATTGTGTGTATTGAGCCGTACTGTATTGTACCCATTCTGCAATCTGTTAAATAAAGTTTTCATTCATTCATTCATTCATTCATTCATTCAGTAAAAAAAATAAAAGAGATACGAAAATTAGAAATATAGGCCTCTCTCTTATACATGCCTCCTCCTAATACAAGCCTGGTATCCACTACAGTTGAAACAAATACAAGCCGGGGTTACTATTAGAGGAATTACGGTATTCTATATATTTTTTAAAGTGACATATAAAAACGCCACTGTGCGTGCGTGCACGTGTGTGTGGGGGGGCCTCCACAAGAATCTGGCCCAGGGGCCTCTGAAGTCTTAATCTGGCCTTGGCTGCAGGGTCGAAAAATGGGAAAAAAGGCGCGGCTTATAGTCCGAAAATTACGGTACCTAAGTAAATGGAAGATTGCTCCACTTCTACAAGGTCCATTTGCATGAGAAATAAAAAAAAGTTCATCCACAAGTCATTTGATTGACATGAGCTGGCTTGAGCTGGGTAGTATCGTTTTTCGAAATTCAGACACTCATTGAAAGCCCTGTCTGTCCTTCATAATGACTACAAACAAAATGGTGGCTCACATTTATTTCCGTTGATATTCGCTTGTTTATGAATGCATTTCTTAAACTGATATCTCACTAATAACACTTTAACCTATTGGTAAACAAACGTATTGTTGAAAATATACACTAGGACTGCTGTTTTGACAGAATTAGGGTCTTTACTCTAGGGTCATACAGTCTGGCAAGATTGATTTATGGCTTGGGTCCGGTACCGGACCCGTCGGGCTTAAGAGGTTAAAGGAACACGCCAACTTTTTGGAACATTTGCTTATTTGCCATCTACCCCGGAGTTAGACAAGCAGATACATACCCTATGATGAATTGAAAATGGGGGACCCTGATGTAAACAAGACGAAAGTCTTTCTCTGGTCTGCATCCCCTTAACAATTGTATGTATTGAGCTGTACTGTACTGTACCCATTCTGCAATCTGTTAATAAAGTTTTCAATCAATCAATCAATTTTCTTCTCTGTGCATGCAGTAGGAGTAGGCTAACGGTGCGGGTCTTCCTACTGCATGCAAAAACTCTGGTGTGTTTGTCTGGAGCCTCGCCCGACGAGTGTATCTCTTGCACTGTGTTCCCTCGTAAGCTACTCCGCCAGGCTAACCTCTCCGCCAGGCTAACCTCTCCGCTAGGCTAACCTCTCCGGGGGGGGGGGGTATCCGCTTCTCATTGCAGCCGTTTTGCCGCAAGAGCAAATGATGGAGTTAAACGAGTGTGTGGTCCCACCCGGCCGGACCGAGCTGGGGGGGGATATGGAGCAGTGTGTGGTCCCACCCGGCCGGACAGAGCTGGGGGGGGATACGGAGCAGTGTGTGGTCCCACCCGGCCGGACAGAGCTGTGGGGGGGGGGATATGGAGCCTGCCACTCCTCGACATCGCCTCCTTGTCGAAAGCTTTGCAGCTGTCCAGTCTATCTTGCAGAAGGATGATGACGATGATGATGATGATGATGATGATGATGATGATGATGATGATGATGATGATGATGATGATGATGATGATGATGATGATGATGATGATGATGATGATGATGATGATGATGATGATCCTCACCCCCTATACCAGGGGTGGCCAACCAGTCAGAGACTAAGAGCCACAAAAATTACTGTGGTACCACAAAGAGCCACACCAGCGTTTCTTAATCTTTTTTTTCAGTCACGGCACCCTTCATGTGTTTATAGGTCTCACCCTCTGGCCTCTGAAGTTGCTAATGTCTTTTTTATTTGGGCCTCACAGGGTTAAAAGTGCCCTGTGAGAGCCACGGTTGCAAAATTACAAAATCACTTTTAGCCATTTAAAAAAAGAATGTTTATTTAAAAAATGTTAAAGGGGAACTATTTTACTATTTCTTTCACTATTTGGTCACTTTTACACAATTCCTGTGAGTCTATGGAACACCTAGATTTTTTTCAAAAAAGAAAATGCATTGTTTTGTATTTCTAATCAAGTACTCAAAAACCGCATTTTCTACCTCAAGATCTTAAGCCGTTTTGAGGCTGGGCTCCAACCACTGTGTGGCCTGGTGCCAACTGCCACATTATTATGCAGCTGAGAAATCTCTGACATCACAGATATGCACATTTTCAGATGACTCAGTTCAGTGAGGGTGAATATTGTGAGAGGAGAATTTGAAGAATGCGCCAATATGAGAATTAGAGACATAGATCCTATTAATATAAGTCCACATAGCTAAGAAACAATGGTAAACACTGAAAAAGGCCATTTATAAGATAGTTCCCCTTTAAGCACATGTATAGTCAATTGGTCCTGTTGTTCAGCCTCACAATGCTATTTGATAGTAAATGTGTTTATATGTCCCACCCTCTGGCCTTTTAATTTGGGCCTCACAGGGTTAACCTCTTAAGCCCGAGATATACAGTAAAAGTGTATATTTTCAGCATTACGTTTGTTTACCAATTATTTTAACTGTTATTAGTGAAATATAAGATTATAGAAATCTCATGGCATTGAGTCGGAAACCGGCGCATATTGACAGGAGGAAGTGGCACATCCAAAAGTGAGTGTAGTCTTTTGAAGGAAGAGACTCAGGGCTTTCAAATTTCGAAAAACTATCCTACCCAGCTCACACCAGCCCCTGTCAAAAAACGTTGCAATATGATGAAAAATGGTGGAGAAATTTACATTATAAAAAAGATGGCAGAATTCAGTACTGTGGCTACAAAACCTTCTGTTTAATCATCTTCCCTTTATTAATTTGCTTAGATTTTTCAGGTCTGGTCAATTTTAGCATGGTGTTATTCACAGTCAAAGATAACATTTTTTTTAAATAGAATTGATATTCTCCTTTGGTTCATTACAATTTACTCAAGCCTAGTAACAGACACACTATTTCTGACACTGATCCATATAATTATGTCCCTAGATTCAGATACCAAGAACATGCAAATGGACCATTTAAAAAAAATTGTAAATGTTTATTCTACGTCATTATGGAATGAGTGACATAAAAAAAAAAAAAAAAATGATGGATGGAAGAGCCGCACATTGACGGGAAAAGAGCCGCATGCGGCTCGCGAGCCGCGGGTTGGCCACCCCTGCCCTATACCAAAGGGCCCTCAGATCTGCTGATAAGGGTCCCCTAACCACCGTAGGTCCAATTTCAAGTCTAGGGGGGATGTGCTTTTGCTGTCGCAGCCCCTGACCTCTTATCTGGAACAGCATCCCCACGTCCATCATCTGCCCCCTCCATCGAGTCTTTTAAATCTAAGCTCAAAACTCACCTATATTCCCTAGCCTTCCCTGACTCACTCTGACTCTTGCCTTGTTTGTTTTGACGTGTTGTTCTGTTTCCTTGTTTGTCTGTTGGTTGTTTATATTTTCTGTTTATTTATACTTTAGTATAAATAGTATTCTTTTTTTTTTCTTCTTTTTTTTGGCTACGCGACTCACTGTGAAGCACTTTGGTTGACAAGTGTCATGTTTACATGTGCTATACAAATACATTTGATTGATTGATGGCGAGTCGGACGGAGAATCTGAGCTCCTCATATCCGACGTTGATGCGTCCTCTCTGGCTACCAGCGGCCCATGGCCTGCTGTGCGAGCTGAGGTTGTAACATCTTGTTTTGACAGTACAAACCTGCCAAAGGCAAAGAAAATGGGCAAACAGCCTTAGCTTAAACTCCAGTTTGCCCCCCCCATGCCCCCTGCCACGAAGGCCTTCTTTTCCCTGTTCAGTAGGTGTTTTATGTGCTTGTCGATTCAGGGTTTGTTGTTGGGGAAGCAGACCTTTTTTGTGGGTAGAATGCTTCCCTCGCAGAACCTAATGTAATCCGTGATGCAGTGGGAGAGTCCGTCGATATCATCCCCATGTCTGCTCTCAAACAGGTCCCAGGTCAGTTATCATCCCCATGTCTGCTCTCAAACAGGTCCCAGGTCAGTTATCATCCCCATGTCTGCTCTCAAACAGGTCCCAGTCAGTCATCACCCCCACGTCTGCTCTCAAACAGGTCCCAAGTCAGTTATCCTCCCCATGTCACGCATTACTTATAGACAGTCAATATGGATTTAGATAGAATCATTCAACGTCATTGGCACTAATGGACTTAGTAGAAGAACTGACAAGCATAATTGATAATAAGAAGTTTGCAATAGGGGTCTTCATAGATCTGAAGAAGGCATTTGACACTATAAATCATGATATTCTTCTACTAAAATTGGAAAGGTATGGGATCAGAGGAGTAGGGCTCAAATGGTTAAAGAGTTACTTAGAACAAAGACAACCGTTTGTGCAGTTGGGGGAGTACAGGTCCACTCAGTCAAACATAATCTGTGGTGTGCCGCAAGGGTCAATTCTGGGCCCGAAACTATACTGTATATAAATGATATAGGTAATGCGTCTAAAATATAAAAAAATTTAATTTTTGCTGACGATACAAATGTCTTCTGTGAGGGAGAGAACCTCCAAATGCTTTTAAAGAATGTCGCAGCTGAGCTATCCAAGCTGAAAGTGTGGTTTGATGTAAATAAATTATCATTAAATATAAAAAAAAATAATTCATGATATTTGGTAAACGTGATATACAAGTAAATACACCGGTTGAACTAATGATTGATAGTATTAAACTGGAGAGGGTATTTGAAAATACATTTCTGGGTGTGATAATAGACCACAAACTCAACTGGAAACCTCATATCAAATATGTCAGGACTAAATTGGCACGGAGTGTTGGTGTTTTATGCAAGATAAGACACATTCTAAACAAAAAAACACTGTATACACTGTACTGTACACTCTTCCTACCATATATGAGCTACTGTGCGGAGGTGTGGGGTAATACCTACAAAAGCACTCTACAGCCAATATGCACCATGCAAAAAAAAGCAATAAGAATAATCAACAATGTAGGATATTATGAACCCACCAATAACTTATTTATAAAGCTACAAGCATTGACATTTATGGACCTAGTGGATTTCAAAACTGCCCTCATTGTATACAAAGCCATATACAAACTAATCCCAGGCAACATTCAAAAATGGTTCAGAGACAGGGAAGGAGAATATAACTTAAGAGGGAATCTTAAACAACCAATGGTACACACTACGCTGCAAAGCATGTGCATATCGGTGTGTGGAGTGAAGTTGTGGAATAATTTACCTGAATACATCAAACTGAGTAAACATGTGGCACAATTTAAAAAGCAGCAAAAAAAATACACATTAGAGAAATACAGAAATGAGTAATAAGGATAAACAAAGTTATGTTATATTGTGTTATGTAGTGATGTACTATATTCACTGCTGTCAAGGGAATTAAGTTTTTTGTTAATTTTTTTTTAATATAAGTAAAAGTATATTCTATATTGTAATATACTAAATTATGTTATATCTAGTCAAATTAATCGAAGAACAAATATAAATGTAAGGGGGTAGGGATCAATAAGCTTAGCTTCCCTCAGTCCTTTTTTGGACATGTCTGCTAACCAAACACATTGCGCTTGACCTTTTGTAGTAGTGGTGGGCCTACCTGGAAGAGGTCAAGGTCCTGGCGGGATGGTGCCAGGAGAACAGCCTCTCCCTGAACGTCAGCAAAACAAAGGAGATGATTGTGGACTTTAGGAGGTCGGGGTCAAGGACTACAGCCCCCTCAGCATCGACGGGGCACCGGTTGAGAGAGTGAACAGTTTTAAGTACCTCGGAGCCCACATATCCGAGGACTTGACATGGACCACACACATTGACAGTGTTGTGAAGAAAGCACGACAACGCCTCTACTTCCTCAGGCGCCTAAGGAAGTTCCAAGTCAGTCAGAAAATCCTTAAAAACTTCTACTCATGTACAATAGAGAGCATCCTGACTGGCAACATCACCTCCTGGTTTGGGAATAGCACTGCACAAGACCGAAGCAGACTACAAAGAGTGACACGTTCAGCCGAACGCACAATTGGAGGGGGGCTCCCCACCCTCCAGAACATTTACAACAAGCGGTGCAGGGGTAAGGCTAAGAGAATCATCAAGGACTCCAGCCACCCGAACAACTGCCTCTTTGAACTGCTGTGGTCAGGCAAGCGATACCGGAGTCTCAAGGCGAGCACAGAAAGACTCAGAAGAAGCTTCTATCCCCAGGCCATCAGGCTGCTCAACGAACAATAAACACTATACAACAACCATCAAATGCACACAGCACACACATCCACACGCACACACTCACTTTAAACAAACAACACACTGCAGCACCCACTCTCCACACTTTAGATAACCTAAACACACGTAATTTTTTCCCCTTTTTTTTAAATGTTTTTTTTTATGTTTTTTAATTTGTTGTTATAATTGTTTGGTTTGACGGAGCAAGATACCGTGAATTGTTTGGAGGAATATGGAGAAGTACATTCATTCATTCATTCATTCATTCATTCATTCATTCATTCATTCATTCATTCATTCATTCATTCATTCATTCATTCATTCATTCATTCATTCATTCATTCATTCATTCATGTCTGCTCTCAAACAGGTCCCAGGTCAGTTATCATCCCCATGTCTGCTCTCAAACAGGTCCCAGGTCAGTTATCCTCCCCATGTCTGCTCTCAAACAGGTCCCAGGTCAGTTGTGCTGAGGCAGTTCCTCAGCTCCTCTTCAACTTCAGCAGACCACTGTAGAATAGACCTGGTAATAGTTGGAGTTCTCTTGATGAGGGGCTGGTATGTTGATGTGAGTTGGATGAGGCCATAGGGTGCTCAGTGGCTTTGCACCAGTGGAGGAACCCAGGGCATACTGATAGGAACCATCATAGCCAGGAAGGTGATTACCGGTAACCACAGATGCAGTCTCTGTTAGGGAACCACTCATGAGGGAAGAACGATAAATGGAGTATGGGGCTCTCATCTACGTTCTACCCACACAAACGGTCTGGAACTGTTTCACCTGGCTGGTCACTTGGTTCCGAAACCTTTCCTCCCACGGGTGGAGGAACGACCAGTTTTAGTGAGAACAGACAAAGCGACTGTCGTGTCGTACATCAACAGACAAGGGGGATTGAGGTCTCGTCAGTTACACACATTGGCACACAGACCGATGGCTCTACAGACTCTAAGAGTGACTCTAAACGCAGATCTATTGTCTAGGGGAAATCCACATTATGTGGAATGGAGACTTCTGACAACAATAGGCCTGTATGCAACAATGGAGAATATGCAGTGTCCTCTGTTCTTCTCCCTGCACGACCAGGGAGCTCCGCTGAGAGTGGACTCGTTGGCACACGAGTGGCCAGATGTTCTTCTGTACGCTTTTCCCCCCAAACACTCGGATTCCTCCCACTCTGGCCAGAGTGCGGGAAATATACCTATTCGTGATTCGGATAGCTCCTTATTGGCCAGTGAAACAGTGGGTGGCGGAGATCTATCTACTCCTGTCCCTGCCTACCCCTGATCAGAGGCTTGCTGTCTCAGGCACAATGGGGCAACATGTTTCATCCTCACCCAGAGAGGTTGGCTCCATGAGTGGGTCAATTTGAATACTGTGGGGCCCATGTCATTGTCTTGAGTGCCAGAGCCTCATCAACTAGATCATTGTATGAGCACAAGTGGCGTGTATTGGAGAACTGGTGCTCCCAGTCTCAACATATCCCTTTCCAGTGTTCCGTGGCAGTAATCCTGTCATTGTTACAGGACCTTATTGAGAAGGGGAGGGCTTTTTCCCACCATCAAGGTTTACCTCGCTGCTATGCCAGTGGGTAAACACCCTTGTGTCGTTCATGAAAGGAGCACAATCCAAATCTAAACCGCTGTCTCCGTCTCCACCTTTTGAGCCTATTGGAACAGATAAGAGTTAAAATGTCTATCTTTAAAGGTGGCTTTACTAATCACTCTGTACATGAGATTTGCCCCTGGCAGTGTTGTAGTCCAGTCACTAAATCTCGAGTCCGAGTCGAGTCTCGAGTCTCCAGTGTTCAAGTCTGAGTCACCAAAGACGAGCCAGAGTCCGAGTCAGAGTCCAAGTCATCAAGGTTGAGTCCACTCCACAGATGTCTGTTGAAGTTTGAGGTTGTCCCGGTCTTCTCTTCAATAGTTTGTTTACATATCGAACATCTAGCAGTGCTCTTGCTGGAATTTGATGTAAAATCTGTGTAAGCAAAGCGCACGATTCGGGGCGTCTCTTTAGGCATCTTAAGTACTGAACATGAGGGTATCGACGCGAATATGCATGTAGGTGGAACACACGTGTCTGCCCTTGCATGGAATTAAATAATGTTATGGTATTAATATAGCCATCAATATCTTATGCCAAATTATTAGGGCCTATTACGAGTCCATTACGAGTCCAAATCTATTACGAGTCCAAGTCCAAGTCTGAGTCATTAGTGCTCAAGTCCAAGTCGAGTCACGAGTCCTGAAAATCAGTCCGGGCCTTGAGTACTACAGCACTGACCCCTGGATTTTTTTTTAGTTTAGTTTATTTGACAATTATTAAAATACATTACATGTTACAACAAGTCATGCATCCTAAAATGATCAATGATAGCACAAAAAAGTCACAGACTTATTTCCATTGTGGTCCTTGGTCTCAGCAGCACATGGTATTTACATAAACATGTATTACACATATTACCATCAGCCTACAGTATATTGCTAAAAATAGAATTACAAAGTAAAATACAACATTATTAATAAAATATACAAATACAATATACAAAATTTACAGACACACTAAAACTACACTACATTAAAAACTAGAAGCTTCCTTAGTTACTCTGGGATATTTTCTAGGAGCCATTTCCTAACGTTCACCTTGAAACTATACAGGTTCACGATCTGTTTGGTGATCAAAGGCAACTCATTCCACTCCTGTGCTCCTCTGTGAGCAAATGAGCACTGTCCCATCTTTGTTCTACACCTTGGAGGATGCAAGTTTGCTATGCTAGATCTCGCTCTGTGGCTGTGTGATTCACTAACACTAGGAAAATAGTTACTAAAATATTTGGGGGCCCTGTTATTTATTATTTTGTGTACCATGTTGAGCCTAAGCTGGGCTACTCTGGCCTCAACTGGTAGCCAGTTGAGCTCCTGAAAATGTCTCCTCCCAACATGATCACAAGGTCCTAGGCCCATCACAACCCTGATCAGCTTATTCTGTGACACCTGTAGTTTCTTCTTTAATGAAGCTGACAGTCCCTCAAACCAGGCTACACTAGCATAATCAAAATTACACTGCACCAGGCCAGTAGTCTCAAGTTTCTTTAATAGTTGTCATACAGAAGTACAGAATACTTTTATACAAAATGCTTCTCACTGTTTCGCTCCAGAGACTGTGTTAGACAAGATAGTATGAAATAAAATAGTATAGCATGTAAAATAGAAGTAAAAATAGAGGTCACAGTGTTCAGTATAGACATATGTACAATGTTCGATGCAGAATAGAAGTAACTGAGTTACCATACAATATACAATATACTATGCAATGTACTAATATACAATACTATATAGTGCAGAGCAGAAATGGGATGAGGTACAATTTAGGTACAATTTACAGTAAGGTGTGCGAGTTGTAGTGCAAATCATTTACCAATAAATATAAAGTGTAAAGTGTGTTTAGGTGTTCTAAAGTGTGTAAAGTGGGTGCTGCAGTGAGTTGCCCGTTTAAAGTGAGTGTGTGCGTGTGGATGTGTGTGCTGTGTGCATTTGATGGTTGCTGCATAGTGTTTATTGTTCGTTGAGCAGCCTGATGGCCTGGGGATAGAAGCTCCTTCTGAGTCTTTCTGTGCTCGCCTTAAGACTCCGGTATCGCTTGCCTGACCGCAGCAGTTCAAAGAGGCAGTTGTTCGGGTGGCTGGAGTCCTTGATGATTCTCTTAGCCTTCCCCCTGCACCGCTTGTTGTAAATGTTCTGGAGGGTGGGAAGCCCCCCTCCAATTGTGCGTTCGGCTGAACGTGTCACTCTTTGTAGTCTGCTACGGTCTTGTGCAGTGCTATTCCCAAACCAGGAGGTGATGTTGCCAGTCAGGATGCTCTCGATTGTACATGAGTAGAAGTTCCTAAGGATCTTCTGACTGACTTGGAACTTCCTTAGGCACCTGAGGAAGTAGAGGCGTTGTCGTGCCTTCTTCACAACACTGTCAATGTGTGTGGTCCATGTCAAGTCCTCGGATATGTGGGATCCGAGGTACTTGAAACTGTTCACTCTCTCAACCGGTGCCCTGTCGATGCTGAGGGGGCTGTAGTCCTTGACCCCCGACCTCCTGAAGTCCACAATCATCTCTTTTGTTTTGCTGACGTTCAGGGAGAGGCAGTTCTCCAGACACCACTGTGACAGATTATCTACCTCTAGTCTAAGGCTTTACCTGTCAAGAAGATTGGCCTTTCTAGCCAAAAACCTGGTGCGGGCATTTACCTTACCCAGCACCTGTAAGGCCATTCCCTCCCCCCCCCAGACTGTCATCCAGCATACAGCCCAGGTACTTCACTGCCGTTCTTGCTGCTATAACCTCAGACCCTAATTATACCGTGAGTTCAGGAGCCTTTTTTAATCTGGGCTTAGATCCGAACAAAATAGACTCTGTTTTGCCTAAGTGAAGTGAGAGCCTATTGTCAGACAGCCAATTCCTAACCTTAGAGAGTTCCTCTCCTAGCATTCTTTGGAGTGTACTCAGATCCTTATGGGAGATGAGCAAAGCTGAATCATCTGCAAATAAGAATAAATTACAAGAACATGCTTCTCTCATATCATTTATGTACAATAAAAATAGCAATGGTCCTAAAACACTTCCTTGCGGCACCCCACAAACTATTGGGTTGGCATTCGACAAAAAACCATTGACCTCTACCCTCTGGTCCCTGTCTGTCAGATATGAGGCAATCCACTTTACAGCTGTATCATTCAGTCCCAGAGCTTTCAGTTTATTAAGCAGTAGACCATGATTTACTGTGTCGAAGGCTTTCTGAAGATCAAGTAAGACCATTCCACACAGTTTACCTTCATCCATCTCCTTTCTAATAAAATCAGTCAGATAAAGGAGGCATGAGTCTGTAGAATATGACTTCCTAAACCCTGATTGAAATTCATATAGAAGATTGTCCTTGCTAACATATTCTGATATCTGCTCGTGCACCACTCTTTCTAAAATATTGGACGTGACACTCAAAATGGATACTGGCCTGTAATTACCAGGCTCAGAGATATTCCCTTTTTTGTACAAGGGAATAATCTTTGCATGTTTAGTACCACTTGGTACAATGCCTTGCTCCAGGGAGAGGTTAACACTTTAATCGCCGAAGACGCTGTTCAGCATCTTTCCCCGCCATGCTTATTCTGCCGAAGACGCTGGACAGCGTCTTTGATATCAATATTTCAAAAATCTGTGATCGAAATCATATTTCTCCCCCGGAGACATTATATGTACTGGTGAGCCCCTCTCAATTCTCCAACGGTTCAAGAGCGCCATCTGGTGGCCGATTGGCCGCTCGCTCAAACAGGAAGTGATGCGGATGAAGTGGTGCTCACCCATATTGAACATGGCTGTGGAGTTAGTTCACATACTGTCTACAGGAGCTCAGAGAACATGCTGTGTGGAGTTAGTTCACACTACTGTCTACAGGAGCTCAGAGAACATTGCTGTGTGGAGTTAGTTCACACTACTGTCTACAGGAGCCAGAGCTGCCCTGAGGCAGACTCACGGAAGCGTGGCGAATAATCATCGCCTACGGCCCCTCCGACCACCACCAACATTCATTCACATGCATACACATTCATACGAGGCAAGTAGGTTAAGTGTCTTGCCCAAGGACACAACGGCAGTGGGATGGACATGGGCTTGAGCGGGATTCGAACCACCAACCCTTCGATCATTGGATGACCCGCTCTACCCCTGAGCCACGCCGCCCCACAAACACTCGCTATCATTAGCAGGACTCCATCTTGACACAATGGATGTCGATCGGTTACCAATAACTCGATAAACAACATGATTTGGACGTATATACTATTATACAACCTGGAAATGGATCGGATATTTCAACATCCCATAATAGAAAAAAATCTGTTCCACGCTCATCTCCCAACGGCGCGAGGAAGCTACGGTGAGTTTCAGCGTTATTTTTTAATGTCTTCGATACTAACTGCTCTAATGATCATATCACCCACACTAGATGAATGATATAACGTTGCCCACGGAATTATAAACGCCCCCCCCCCCCCCCCCCCCCATCCGGTCAACATCAGATCATACGTAGTAACTCCTAGAAGCACGTCCAGTTGAATTTTTTTTTATCTCGCACAGATTCCTACCAAACTGTATTTGATCATCAATATAATGCATTTAGGGCTATAAATCAAGTTCTGGAGAACTGCAGAAAACGATAAAAACATACTTATACTTTAGACCGTATTTTAGTATGAATATGTGAATGAAAAAGTATAACGTTGCTACACCCTGAACAATAGATATAGGACGTTGAATGGGCCATAGTAATGTCAATTTAGCAATACAATTTAAAAAGTTATAGCCCTGCAAAGAAGGGGAACTTCTCCATGTTAAATAGGGCTGGCGAGGGATGGAAAATTATGAATTTAACCCCGGCGATCAAAGTGTTAATAAGATGTGCAAGACAGGGAGCTATTTCATGTGCCCCATCTCTTAAAAACTTTACAGAAATGTTGTCCAAGCCAGTGGCTTTTGCTATATTAAGCTCGGCCAACATTTCTGCTACTTTCTCCACTGTCACTTTGGTCAAGGTAAACGAATTGGCCAGTACCCCTTGGCCAGAATAAAACCTCTGAATAAACTCCTCTCCATATACTCCTGTCTTAGTATGCATCAACAAGCTTGTTGGCTACTGAGGTAAAGAAGGCATTAAATTCATTGGTCACCTGTGCTTTATCAAATTCTATTTTACCTTTGATATTTAGGCCAATATTGGGCTTGCCACTGCTGGCTTTGCCCCCACAACCCATGTCTTTCAGAGCTTTCCATAGCTTCTTAGGTTCATTTTTGTTTTCCTTTATTAGATTCATGTAGTACTCCTTTTTGGTTTCCTTAATCCTTCTTTGAGCTTCATTTCTGCGTTGTTTATATACATCAGCATCTGCTTGCTCATGGGATTTCTTAAATTTCAGCAAGGCCTCCTCCCTTTGCTTAATAGCATTTATAATTTCTGGGTTAAGCCATGGGCTTGATCTCTGCTTTAACCTAACTTGCTTATATGGAGCCATAGTATTCACTACCTGAAGGAAACAGTGGTTAAACAAATCCCAGGCACCATCACAACACAATCATTTTCCAACACTGCACACCAGGGACATACTAGGGTCGGCAGGAAGAGGCACAGAGGGAGACGAGGAGGTATTAGGCTGCGATTAAAAAGAGCTGCTTACCGTCCAGCAATTCCATCCATCTTTCTGGCGAATGCACGTTCACTGGAGGGTAGGATGGATGACTTAAGGGCGAGGGTCCGCTTCCAACGGGAGATGAGAGACATCAACATCATGTGTTTCACGGAAACATGGCTCAAGTCAGCGACTCCGGACAACAGCGTCTCTCCCTCGGACGCCTTTACCGTAGTACGTGCGGACCGAACGGCAGCCTCTGGAAAGAGCGTCGGAGGTGGGGTCTGCCTCTTCACGAACAATGTCTGGGTTAACCCCAAAGAAGTGCATGTTCTCTCGAGCTCATGCTCCCCAGACATGGAACATCTGTCAATCCTGTGCCGCCCGTTCCACCTCCCCCGGGAGTTTACCGCGGTCATCATGACCGCCGTATACATACCCCCACAGGCGAATACTGGCAAAGCGCTGGGGGAACTACATGATCACCTGAACAGACACCAGATAAAACACCCGGACGCGGCAATGATAGTGGCTGGTGATTTCAACCAGGCGAACCTGAAGAAAGTGATGCCGTCCTTTTTTCAGCACATCGCCTGCTCCACGAGAGGGAGGAACACACTCGATCACTGTTATTCCCCGTTCAGAGCCGGCTACAAGGCGGTGGCAGCTCCGCCATTAACGGGGTCTTCAAGCTCGAGCGATCACGACTCCATCTTGCTATTCCCCGCCTACAAACAAAGATCACGTGACGCCGTCGTGTCACGTGAGACAAAGAAGTGGACTGACGAATCAGAGGCCACGCTCCAGGACGTGTTAGCATACACGGATTGGGATATGTTCCAAGGCAGCGCCAGTGACGTCAGCGAGCTCGCAGACACAGTGGTGAGCTATATAACAACAATAGCTGATGGTATTGTCCCCACGAAAAAGGTGCAGGTTTTCCCAAACCAGAAACCGTGGGTGGACAGTACTATCAGAGCAGCTCTGAACTCTCGCACCACCGCTTACAACCTGGGCAGAGAGTCAGGAAACATGGAGGAGTATAAGGCTTCAGTCTATACTCTACGCAAGGCTGTTAAACTTGGTAAGAAGACATATGCTGACAAACTGGAGACACAAATGGCACAAAACGACACAAGAGGCTTATGGCGGGGACTGAAGACATAACTGACTACAAAGTCAGCGCCCCCTCACTGGGGAGCGACGACGCCTCCCTCGCGGACAAGCTCAACTCTTTCTACGCTCGGTTTGGTGTAGACAGTGGCGCTGCTAGCTCTCCGGCTAGTGACGTCACTGGCGCACCGGCTGTTGTGGAGGGGGGGGGGGGGCAACCGCGGGGGGCGGGGACGCTCTCTTGTTGTCGGAACACAGTGTGAGAAGAGCATTTATGCAGGTGAACACCAGGAAGGCTGCTGGCCCAGATGGTATAACAGGACGCATACTTAAGTCCTGTGCCAACCAGCTAGCCAGTGTTCACCGCCATATTTAATCAATCCCTGGCGGAGTCAGTGGTCCCTGCCTGCTTCAAGATGTCTACCATCATCCCTGTACCGAAGAAACCCTCAGACCTTCAACACCATCACCCTGAGCATCGGGTCCCCCCAGGGCTGTGTTCTGAGCCCCCTGCTGTACTCACTCTACACACACGATTGTGTGGCCAAGTTCAGCTCCAACTCCATAGTGAAGTTCGCAGACGACGCAGTGGTGGTGGGGCTGATCTCGGACAACGACGAGAAGGCCTACCGGGAGGAGGTTGAGGTACTGGAACGCTGGTGTCAGGACAACAGCCTGCTCCTGAACATTGGTAAAACCAAGGAGCTGATCGTGGATTATAGGAGAGGACAGCAGGAGACACACACACCACTGAGGATTAACGGGGCTACCGTGGACAGGGTGAGCAGCTTTAAGTACCTGGGGGTCCACATATCAGAGGATCTGACATGGTCAACACACATAGACACAGTAGTAAAGAAGGCAAAGCAGCGCCTCTACCACCTGAGACAGTTAAGGAAGTTCAGAGTATCGGGGAAGATACTCCAGTCCTTCTACTCAGGAGCTGTAGAGAGCATCTTGACCGGAAACATCACTCCCTGGTATGGAAACAGCACGGCACAGGACAAGAAGGCCCTACAGAGAGTGGTGCGCTCAGCCGAGCGTACCACGGGTATTGCACTACCTCCCCTGCAGGTTCTATACAACAAGAGGTGCAAATCCAGAGCCTGCAGAATAATGAAAGACCCCCACCACCCCAATAACAGCCTGTTCCAGCTGCTGAGGTCAGGCAGACGCCTGCGAACCCCAGCTACTAGGACAGAGAGGCTTAGGCTCAGCTTCTTCCCCCAGGCCATCAGAGCCTTGAACAATGAACATTGAGTGCCACAGAACACTGAACTATCCACACACAAGCACACATGAGCACACACACGACACGCACGCTGTGCACTAGCAGCCACTTTAACACTTTAACATGAGCGGGCACACACTCATGCCGCACTCACCCACACTTATTGCCCAAAGGAAAGGCCACTTTAAATTAGTATAGCAACAGTAACAGTGTATCGCACTACCAAAGCTACCTAGCATGTCCTATATGCTCTGTAAATAACTATGTACAGATACCGAGATGTCACACCATGTTACCTGTTATTGCACAATGTTGTTTTTATTGGATTCTATTACTTGTTGTACCACTGTATTGTACATCGTTGCGGGCAAGACCACCCGCATTTCATTGTATACTTGTATGCCGTGACAAATAAAACTCTTGACTTGACTTGACTTGACTTGGGTCAGTCTTCAACCTAATCCTGCCTTTATTCCCAAGGTGGTTGGTTCATGTTCTCCTCTTGAGCGGTCAGCTTTCTATCATCTGCCATTCTCCTCTGAGGAGTATCAGCAGCTGAATATTTTGTGTCTGGTCTGTGTATTCAGTCCGTGTAGTCCAGTCCCTGTCTACCTGAGAGCACCAGAGACCACTATTTCTTTAAAAGAGGACTAAAAACGTACCTCTTCACAAAAGCCTTCTCTTAGTTTTAACCTTTTTATACATGCCTTTATGTGTTTTATCCCTTTTTCTTTGTATGTTTTTATTAGGGATGCACCGATCCAATATTGGTATCGCCGCCGATATCAGTAAAATTGCTGGATCGGGTATCAAAATATATATATGGGATTTTTTTTAAATTCTTTAAATTTTTTTTTTAAATAAAATAAGAAATAACAATTCAGTACATTTATATCTATGTGTTAATTTGTTACATTTAGTTTCACTAAGTTAGGAAAGTAATGTTTTAAGTCAAGCCTGACAAGGACGCGAGAAGGGGGGGTGCGGTAGGGGCTGCAGCACCCCTGCTGGATGGGAGTGTAACTGCAACTGCAAGGTTGTTTTGGATTTTATTCCAAATTTGTAACCGAGGCTACTCATGTCACAGAGCGGAACGGCACTGCAGATTTACCCTACTCTTGGAATTCATTCAGATCGTCATAGGGGCGCTGTCTCGATAATGCAGTGTTATTATCAGCGTGTAGCCGACGCATGAACCGGTTGGGATTCGAATAGACGCGGCCTGGAAGCGTCAACGCGGAACTGGAAATCCGTTGGTAAAAAAAATAGACACAGCGGCTGCGCCCTGCCTGGGATAGTTAACTTTTGGGATGCTGAATTCGCAGTAAAGGAATATATGAACAAGCCAGCAGAACGATCCGAGCCCCTGGGAGGGTGATTGAACACCTTTTGCATGCCGGCGATCATGTATGCGGGGAACTAATTGCAGAGGGATATCTATGGGCGCAACAGCCAGGTGGGGTAAGCTGGGCTGTGATGTGTGCATCAGAATGCTCAGAGCGCGGAGTTGGGCAGCGGTTTTGATTGAAAAGTTTGATTGAGGGGAGCTCCCGTAGCTCACCGCATATCTCGGCGCTATTTCTGCGTCGGGGAAAACCGTGCTCGTCACGGATATTTGGGACACGAGTTCGATTCCCGGACCCGCCGTCATTTCTCAGAATGTCTTCCCCTGCTCTACATCCCATTTTCAACCTGTTTCTGTCGGTCATGCTTGACCAGAAAAGCGATAAACGCTAAAAAATAAAGTTTAAAAAAAAAAAAAAGAAAAAAAAATTGAAAAGTTTATTAACAGATTGCAGAATGGGTACAGTACAGTACAGCTCAATACATACAATTGTTAAGGGGATGCAGACCAGAAAAAGACTTTCGTCTTGTTTACATCAGGGACCGTCCGTCCCCCATTTTCAATTCATCATAGTATCCTCTAGTGAACGAGAGTGTTGGTTATGACGTGACAGACAGTGGAGCTGATTGCAGATAGCGAGCATTTTGACGTGTTGCGTGGTGGCGATGTCTCGCAGACAATACAACTACAAGTATAATTATATAATATATATATTTTATATAAAAAAAAAATTATATAAAAAAAAATAAACTAATCAAAAACGATCGATATCTCAGCACCCCCACTCCCCGCGGACTTCTCGCGTCCCTGAAGCCTGATGTTGCCTTGCACAAAAGAATGATCCCAGTCTCTTACACACAGTGACAGTGAGGCATACAGTTTATTAATTGAATGAATGAAGTTTATTTTCTGTCTTTGTTTACAACCAATCAATAACACACTTGTGATCCTTTACAATTCTTAAAAACAAAATATATTTTAATATAAAATCAAATAAAAACGTGGATTAAAATCTTTATTTAAACTTTTTTGGAAAAAATATTTAACAATGGGTATCGGATCGGTATCGGTATTGGCCGATACCCAAACCTAGGTATCGGTATCGGGACTGAAAAAGTCGGATCGGTGCATCCCTAGTTTTTATGCCTTGTTTTTTCATTGCCTATGTTTTTTAAGCCTATGTTTTTACCCTGTAGCACTCTGAGATTTGGTTTACAAATGTAGAGTGCACTACAAATTGAATGTATTATTATTATTATTATTATTATTATTATTATTATTATTATTATTATTATTATTATTATTATTATTATTATTATTATTATTATTATTATTATTACGGGCGTATTTGGACAGGCCTCAGAGTTTTAGGAAAAGTGATCAGCTGTTAGTGTCTTGGGCAAGGCCTCATTTGGGAAAACACATTTTAAGCAGCGTCTTTCCCATTGGATAGTGGGGGCTATTGCATTTGCCTACTCTAGTAAGGGCCTACAACCTCCTGCTGGTCTGAGGGCACCAAGGGTTTCATCAAACCTTTATTTAACCAGAAATAAAAACCCATTGAGACAGAGATCTCTTTTTCAAGGGTGTTCTGGCCCAGAAGGTAAGCACGAATTATGAGAAACATATACATAACAAAGCACAATACACATACAGTAGACTACCATACAACTGAAATGTATGACAAATGTAATTCAGCTTAATAAAATACAAGCACAATAAAACAGTAACAATCAACCTCAGTGTACTGAGGTGACAGAGGCCAGAGGTAAAGTAGAAAAGTGCTACACATCAAAGCAGGAGTAGCAGGTGGCAAGGATTTCAGATATTTTTTGTTTGAAGCAATACAAAGAGATCAGAGAGGCCAATTTGAGACGTGTCTGGAGGTCATTCCAGGACTAAGGGCTGAAATATAATAGGCTTCTTTTACTTGCCTCAGTCCGCACGGGCGGCCTTTTAAAGTGCATCCAGGTGCTGGATCTGAGATTGAGGGAGTTTTGAATTAATTCAAGCTTGTGACTGATGTACCATGGAAGTTTACCAAGAACAGCCTATTATATATGAAAACATACCAGTGCTGCAACCTGCGTGTAGCCAGTGAAGTCCAACCAATCATTGAATAAAGTGTACAGTGATGCTGCAACCTGCGTGTAGCCAGTGAAGTCCAACCAATCAGTGAATAAAGTGTACAGTGATGGCCACTTCATGTGTCGTGCTTCACCTCACACTATGTGCTTCACCTCACACTATTTGCCAAGCTTTTGTTCATTTTCAAATAAAATATAAAACTATAATTGTGTCTTTGTGTCTTGTTATGTTAATCTTGTCTTGTTAGTAGTAGAGGAAATGGCATGTTTGTAGCCTCAAATTAATTCTAGCCTACATCTAGGTGGGGACCAGGTTAGGTGGGTCTAGAAAATATTATATAAATAAACTACCCAAGTGGAGCCTGAATGAAAATGTTTGGTAACCACTGCTCTAAGGGTTGATTTCCTTTTGTGTGCATCACGCGGGACAGTTGTCTTCGAGACAGGCTTATCTGGCACAGTTTTGCACACATTCATTTAGTTGGACAGTTATTGAGAGTAAATGAGTTTGAATACGACCACCAGTGATTTCCTCAGAGACATTGAATCCTTGTGTTGTGTTAATTACAGCTCAATGAAATGATGTAGATGAAAAAACAGCAATACCCTTTCTTATAGGGACTGCTACCTTGTAATTTCATTGAGCTGTAATTAACACAACACAAGGTTTGAACGTCCCAAGTGACATAACAGGTGGCCATATTTGACATATATTTTCTTTTTTATGGAAAGAGTTTATGGAAATGTGAACGTATGGAAATGGAAATATAACAGATGTTAATAAAATTTTCTTCTTTTACATTTAAAAAAATCTTTAAAACATATGGTGAAAAACAAAAGAGAGAACAGAACATTCTACTGCTGTACTGTACCTTAATCAGCTGATTAATAGTATTAAGAACTGAGTTCTATATATACCCCAGCATAGACAAACACAAAAGGGCCCTGGCATCAAAGGGCATCTTTGAGGCGCACTCCATCCAGTTGGATTGAAGGGAGAGAGAGAGAGAGAGAGAGAGAGAGAGAGAGAGAGAGAGAGAGAGAGAGAGAGAGAGAGAGAGAGAGAGAGAGAGAGAGAGAGAGAGAGAGAGAGAGAGAGAGAGAGAGAGAGAGAGAGAGAGAGAGAGAGAGAGAGAGAGAGAGGGGATTCTGTGCCCGGGGGGCCTCACTGTCCGATGAGACGTGAATATTGAAAGGGGGTGTTGGAGGGGGTCAAGGGGAGAGCAATGACGAGGCAGAAGATGAGTAATCACTCTGGTTGACTTCAGAAGACGTGCCTGAGAAGCACCGAGAGAGTCAAGTAAATCATACAGATAATTTCTTTTATCATTTATGGGAGAAAGAATTTACAAAATGATTGGTGTCAAGAAAATAGAAGCCATTTTGGAATGGTTATAGGGTGAGGGTGCGGATACTGGGTAATTGGCTTGCACCATTCTGGAACGGTTATAATGTGGGTACTGGGTAAACATTCAAACCAAGACCAATATCCCATACCAGCACAAGTACTGTATCTAATACCAGTGTTGGCATCAGTGCAACCCTGGTTAATGTTGTAATTATCCTGGTACATGTAATTATCCTGGTACATGTAATTTATCGTAGTTCATGTAATTATCGTGGTTCATGTAATCCACTTCTTCCCAAACGTGCTTGGTACAAATGCGCGTAATAGAAAAAGGACTACTTTAATATTGTCCTTACAGGGCGGGAAAAAAGTGCAAAAGAAATAGATTATCCTCTCTACTCGAACAGCCTCTCTCTTTTTCTCTCTCTCTTCTCTCTCTCTCTCTCTCTCTCTCTCTCTCTCTCTCTCTCTCTCTCTCTCTCTCTCTCTCTCTCTCTCTCTCTCTCTCTCTCTCTCTCTCTCTCTCTCTCTCTCTCTCTCTCTCTCTCTCTCTCTCTCTCTCTCTCCCTCCCTCCCTCACTCCCTCCCCCCCCCTCTCTCTCTCTCTCTCTCTCTCTCTCTCTCTCTCTCTCCTCTCCATGACTTTGGCTTTCATTGACCGTGCTCGTTAAACTCAGTCAATACGAGAGACTATACGCTCAAACAAGCTCTTTGATTCCCAAATGAAAGAGATGTGTTCCTCTGCATGCCCCCGCACCGCTGTGTGTGTGTGTGTGTGTGTGTGTGTGTGTGTGTGTGTGTGTGTGTGTGTGTGTGTGTGTGTGTGTGTGTGTGTGTGTGTGTGCGTGCGCGTGTGTGTGCGGGTCGATGTGAATGCTGCTCACGTTTATTTATTTTTATTTTTTTTCTATTTTTTAAGATAAAGGGAAGCTTTGAATTTGTGCTTTTGGAACACATATGTCAAGGGCTATCAGGGGTGTGAGTATCAAATAAAGGAGAGTCTACGGCACGCGTCGCCCCTAAGAACAAGGCCCTTTGATGTTCGTCAGAGTCAAAGGCAGCGGAGAAAAACCCAAGAAAGAAATGTCGCTGCCATCTCAGCCGACCCTGTGTCTTTATTCTCGGCGACCTCCCAAGTGCTTTTCATTTAAACGTATCATACCCGCTAAGGAGGAGAGGATTGGCCTCCCGCCCTGATTGCAATTGACACGTATACACGTGTAATTATTTATTTTACTGCAGCGTAAAGACAGGGAAATGAATAACTCGCGAATAGGAGTAATAGAGTTTTACAGTAATGGGTAGGGGTGTAACGGTACACAGAAGCCACGGTTCGGTACCTACCTCGGTATTGGGGTCACGGTTCGGTACGAGTTCGGTACAACAGAGACAAAAAATGTATAATAATTATTATTAATATAATTTTTTTGTAATGTTCTATTTTTTTTATTTTTTAAATTTATATATTATATTTATGATCATTATTATAATTATTATTATTAAATAGAATACTTTTCTATAGGCTTGCCGTGGTAATTAGTGATACTGGTGTCATTCTGTGTTCAGGCATCCACTTGCTTACTGCCCCTTTAAACTTATCCTTCCTAAGTTTCAGTTTCACTTCCAGAGAGAATTTTACTTAACGACCAGACTGGAGAACAGATGACATATTACAACAATGGCAGAGGATTATTTAAACACAGTGGAGCTCAGATGATCTGTCCGGAAAAGTAGGTTTCTTCTTTTTATTTGATTGTACGCCTGTGAGTCCGGCGGGCTGCGGGGGAGAATGTTGATGTGTTTGTTGGCGCGCGTGTGTGTGTCGGCGACAAGGACGCGGGAACTAGGGGTGCGGCAGGGGCTGCAGCACCCCCTGCTGGCGGGGAGTGTAACTGCAACTGCAAGGTTGTTTTGGCTTTATTTATTCCATTGTAACCAAGGCTACTCAATGAGAGAGAGATTAAGTATACACCATCTGTCAGCCCTTATAAGGGCATATAGCCACGCCCCTTTTAGTTTGATTTTTTTTCCGAATTTATTTTGAGATGATTTATGACCCCCTAGGGCTTCTCTGATTGGTCTAGGATGTAAGGAGGCGGGACATCCGGTTTTGAGGGAGGGACATCCGGTTTTCAAAATAAAAGTTTTTTATTTATTTTTTTCAACAAAAAAAAAGTCCTTCAAAATAAAAGATTCAATTTTTTTTTAGATTCAAACGTTTTTTTTATTTTCAGATTGTATGTATTCCATGGTTTTCACAATATGTATTTCTGTATTTCCAAAAGTTTTCAGAATATATCTTCACAATTAAGAATATATGTATATCTTCAGAATATAGTTTCACAACAGTCTTAAGAATAAATGTGTATGGTTTAAGTTACACAATTAAGTTTTACAAGGTTGAATACATTTTGTGTATTCCATAGTCTTAAGATTTTGTGTATTCCAAATGCTAAATGTAAAATACAATGTGTGTTTTCTTCAGAAAGTGCATTTATTTCAAATGTGTGTATGTTTTCTTAATGCCAAAAGCCAAATGTAAAATACAATGTGTGTTTTCTTCAGAAAGTGCATTTATTTCAAATGGTGAGTGTATCTTAAGAAAGTGCATTTTCTTCCAAGTGATGTTTGTATCTTAAGAATACCCTCTCCCCAAGCTCTGTTTGACTCCACTCTGTAGGCTGTCTCCTCTCTCAAATGTCTCTCAGCAGATTGAAATGAATCGCTGCAGGTTCTCTGAAAATTCTGATAGTGACAAACCCCGTAGATGTTATAGGAGGCTGGAGAATGACTACGGCCAATGAGATGACTCAAAACCATCTGCCAAAAGCAGATTTATGACTCTGCGACTTCCCGTTTCTGTAGACCACACAGTCCCCCCAAGGTGTGTGTATGTGTATGTGTGTGTTTTCTTAATGCCAGATGCCAAATGTCACAATCTTTAGATAATTGTATTCCAAGGTTTACAGATTAAACATTTAAACTGTGTGAGAATTAAGTTACAGAAGTTACAAGGTTGAATAAATGTAAAATTCATTTTTTGTATTCCAAATTCCAAATGTATGTATGTCTATATATTAGTTTCTTGGATAAAGACATAATCTTTATACACTTGTGTTTAAGCAAAAAGAAAATTACAAATGTAATTTGTAAAATTAAAAGTGCACCATTACATTAGCATGCAAGGGTCTAGGGTTTGAATATTTCGTTAATACAAGTGTTTTATATTATGCACATTAATTATTTTAGAGTTATTATTAAAAGAGTTGGGCTGAAAATATAAAGTACAGAAAAGATCTATGTGTGTCTGTGAGGCTATGTCTCTGATCGGGGGTTTGAACAGGGCCCTCTCTTAGGTGCTAAAACACAGCATGGGAGGCGTGAAGATTAGGGGACATGCATACTTAGAGTAAAAAATGTAAACTCAACACACATTTACAGTCATCATTCAAATGGTTTATATCTTTGTAACATGAAAATTAGTGTATACTCATAGCATATTTTTAGTTCACACAATGTTCACTTGTTTTCACACATATTTTAAAAGATTTCCCATAAACATGCATTATGTCCTAATAAACTAACCTACACTATGATGAATATTGTTACACCGCTGACAGAGATGTATTATAATTATAATTTGGATAAAAACGTCAACTAATTGACTAAATGTAAATGGTGTAATACCAACTAATTGACAGTTTGGGTGGTGATTCTTATTTTCTTATTTCGTAAGACTAAAACTAAAATTAAAAGGCTACAGATCATAGAAAGACTTATGTCTTGTTTACATCAGAGTCCCCCTTTTTTCAATACATCCAGACATTTAGGACATAGCAGATTTACAAATACAACACTGTTTGTGAAAACAGTCCAGAAAATATCTGTCCAAGCTGTTTTAACTGTTTCAATATAGGGTATTTCAACCATCTTTAATTAAGACTTATTTTGGATATAGATCACTTCAAAGCCTGAATGTCCATATACTGTAGCAATGGTAAGCATGCATTTTCAGGTCAACCCCTCCTTTTTAGCACGGTTCAGACATCGCCACCCCTCTTTTAATGTCACAGTAACCTGAAATAGCACAGAGTGTGGGGAAAAGGCCTTATTCAAAATAAAAAACTTTGAAACTGTACCCATTCTGCAATCTGTTAATAAACTTTTCAATCAATCAATCAATATATGATTAGGTATAAAAGTTAAAGACATGATAGCTTAGAGTTGGGGCGAAAATATAAAGTGCTGTAAATATCTGTCTTTTTGAGGATCTGGGTGTGAACAGGGGGCCCTGTTATAGGTGTCAAAATGCTGCAAGGGGGTGTGAAAGATTAGGGACCAAACAACCTCTGTATATTTGCTTGTAATACTCTGCATTTACTCTAAACAAAACTAATAAAGTCTGTATTACAGCTAACTCTTTAAGTTTCAATAGTTTGGATTTAATACATAATTCATTGGTATGTTCTCTTGAATCTACATTGTGAACTATTCTTACTGCTCTCTTCTGTAATATAAATAAGGGCTTTATGTTGCTTTCATACGTGTTACCCCACACTTCCACACAGTAACTCAAATATGGTAGGATGAGTGAACAATATAATATTCGCATAGAATTATAATCAAGCACATTCTTTGCCTTGTTCAAAACAAAACACTCTTGGCTACCTTATTTTTATGTACATTATATGTGGCTTCCATGTCATTTTCTCATCCAACATAATCCTTGGATTCCTTTGTCAATACATAATGCCACATTGTCCTTCTCTCGATTAGTAAATATCATACATTTCGTTTTTCCAAATTTAGGGATAGCTTATTGTTATTAAACCATATCTTAAGTTTACACATTTCATTTGTAATTTGGAATACAGAAATTTGTATCGACAGCAAATAAAACAAATTGCAATATGTTTGACACTTCACATATATCATTAATATATAAAATAAAAAGTATGGGCCCCAGGACCGAACCTTGAGGGGCAACACATTCAATATTCATACATTCAGATGTGTAACCAGAGAGTTGCACATATTGTTGTCTATTTTCAAGATAGCCACTTAACCAGTTAATCGCCACCCCCGCTCACACCGCATGTTTGTAATTTTTTGAAATTAAAATGTGATGATCAATCGTATCAAATGCTTTTTTAAGTCAATAAACACCCCTATTGTGTTATCCGCCTCACATATTGTGTAATTCCACTCATCTACGGTTGTGGTTATTTCTTCATAAATATTCATTAAGGCTAATGCTGTTGATCGATTTGCCCTGAATCCATACCGACTCTCACTCAGAATCTAAGAATCTAAGAATCATGAATCAAGAATCTTGGAAAATTGTGAAAGCAAAGACACTGGTCTGTAGTTGGTAAAACTGTGTTTGTCCCCAGATTTAAATAGAGGAATAATAATTATTTGAAAAAATTAATAGAAATTTCCCACAGGGATCAGGTTTATCTTATCTAAGTGTGCTAGTGTTTAATAGTGTATATGGACATAGTGTGTAATAGTGTAATATTGTCATAGGGTAGTCATATAATAGTATGTAATAGTGTTATATAGTGTAATATTGTGCAAATGTGTAATAATGCAATAGTGTAATAGTGTGTAATACTGCAATAGTTTAATACATTATTTTGTTTCCTCAAACAGACATGTTCATGTAACTTGCATCAATCCAGTTTTCAGTCACCTTTTCAGTCACCTTTCAGCCAGTTGAGATATATCACCCCCATGACACATCCCTATTTTGTAAGACAAACAGTTTGAGGTTGTAATTTCAGTGATTAGGCTCGTTTGCCTGTATACATTTTTATCAATCTGCTTTTGGTGTATTTTTTAGGTGTTTGGTTATGTTTTTATCTGTCCTTTTGAACAGGTCTAGCTAAAAGAGGGGATTTATGATCTCAAATGACTAAGGTTTACCAATTGTCATGCATGAATTTCAACTCTAACGTGTTACATAAGTAAAACAGACTATTTGCAAACACCATTGTATCTACTATAGACAGTTTTGTATTTATATTTTAGCTAAATGTAAAAAACATGAGAACACAATCCTAGTGAATTCTGAATTTGATGTTTATTGGTTGAATGTCAAGGATAAACATAAATTATAAACATCTAAAACCATGAAACTGACTGATGCACTTAAAACAGACATGTCAACATAGTTTTTTTTACCTGTTTGCATAATGATAAGGTATAAAAACAAAATGCTTCAATACAAATGTATTTTTTAGAAGTTTAGTAATATCAAGCCCCAAATGTATTTTCTTTTAACCTGATCTAAGGTACATTATACAACTCATTTATGAATTACTTTGCAACGTCTAGTTTTTTTTAGCCCCCCAGAGTTTTATGCTCTCAATATTATGGATATGCATTAAATCCTACACACGATAGGAAATATTCAATCAACTCAAAGATGATGGTTCTAAGGTAAATAAAATGTAATTCAGTCAACATAGTTAGTGTATAGTATGGCTAACATGTATGAAAGTTGTTGATACAATATTATAATTCATAACAATTATGCAGAAAAAAGCTAAATACAGAGTATTACAGGCGAGGTTGTTTGATTTTTATCCCGATGATTGAAGGAATTCATTTTAAGAACTATTTAGCATGAAATATCTTAAAGATGTATTTTTATTCATTATAACCATGAAAATAATGCAATGTTAGGTTTTACCGTGATTTTAGTGTTCACAGATAGGAATGTATCATTCACATTCAATTATCCAAATGTACCCTGAACAGACTTGTGAAGTTAGAGATAGGAATGTATTATTCACATTCAATTATCCAAATGTACTCTGATTGAGTCAAATTTACTCTGTGAAATGTACTCTGCGAAATGTAAGGTGTAGCAAAAACAATTCATATTGTTTCAGTGTTGGCCTGGTTGATAGCTACATTGTCGACATGTCTTATTTTTTATTCTTATTTCATTGTATAGTGAATCCAGGGGTATAGTGGAGCGATTATATTTTGTTTTTATAATATTTTATAATATCAAAACATGTCTTATGTTCTTATATATATACAAGGCTTATAGAATGATGTAAAAAAGAGTTCTACTAATATATTTCACTTAAAAAACTTGTACAGAAAGATAAATATCTGACCCCCGGAGCCCTGTCAGAGTGTATACAGGTTCTGTACAGTATACCATATACAAACCCCATATGGTCTAGCGGTCTATAGAAAAAGGAATAACACCTTTTTCTATACATAACAAATGTGTAGGTATGCTTTATTGTAACTGTTTGACTGTTTTTAGTGCAACACTACTGTCACCGGCATTTAAGAAGGGTCTAGGGTTATCTACTCAACACTAGGTCTGAGATGCATTTAAGTCCTATTGATAGGTTTTTCCATACCTTTGCAAGGATATGTATGACTGTGTTGCATTCATTTATTTTAAATTTGGTGGACTTTATGGTATTTATAGCTTATTCATGATTGTGATACTTCTTAGTGAATTGTTTAAAGAATATGTGTTTAACCCAAGGGGTGATTAATGTATTGTAGGACCTTACAAATATGATTTGATCCCAACAAGTGGTGACATTTCGAAGTCTTAAAGGGATCACATTCACATAGCTGAATATAGTTGCACAACTGGATAATATTTGTATTATTACTAGGATGAACTTAAAATCATTCAAAACAATTATTACATAACAATTATTACAATGAAACGCAGATGGGTATATTATAAAATATTTATTAAAGAATATTACAAATCATGCTGCAACCTTTTTTATTAATAATATAAGCGTGCATAACATCAATAATGTGATTAATATCTAAAGTTTCTAAACACTTATGATTTTTCAGCTTAAAAGCCGTAACATCCACTATTACTGTGTATAAACATAACAGGTGTGCTCTGTTAAAATGACCATTCATATGATCTAAAATAGTAACTAAGCCGTTTTCAGATAGAAGACTTTCATCCTCTGAGAGTGTCTCTATCATATATTGCCAATTATTTAACAAGCCTTTCTCTCTCACCAGCTTCAACATATTTTCAAAAAGCCTTAAGCGCAGGCTATTGACATTCCCGGTTACAGTGTACAAGTGGGCATCGTTGACTTTATTAGCTATAGCATGCTTTAAAAGCAATGCGATATCATAGTTTATAGAGCTCGTAATACAGCTGGTAGTCCTACTGAAGAAATTCCCCATTTCCTATGCTCTGATCCTGATACTTTAAACAACAGCTGATATAGGGTGTGTATTTCTGTTTGGGGGTGGGGATGAAGCTTCGGATGGGTCTGTATGACGCTATAGATGTGTAGGATAGAAACCTATATATTTAGAGAGTTCCCTCTTAGAGAGACCCTAGAAAGAAAAATGGCGAGCAGTCTAGCTACATCTACTATATGCACGTCAGCCCTAGTAGCGCATTTTAAGGCAGAGTTACTTGCACCATCCAAAATCTTCTTGAATATCCTTAATCATTTCTTTCAGACATTCACTATTCTTAACTGTTCGGAACTCGTAAAGCAACCCCTCGCAGATCCCCTGCAGGCGTAACGGTGATGGGATGGATAAGCTCATACGCCCCAAAAGGGCTGATATTGTCGGTATCAGCTGACCACTCCATAGCAATGACAACAATGCCGCTTCATTGATCCCGTAATACAGGGATGCTTCAAATAGACATTCATGGTGCCTCTGACTGGGATGTTGTATGCTACAGCCGTAACAGTGCTCGTTTAGATGTCGAACGATACAAGACTTCAGTATTTCAGCCAAAACGAATTTAATACTACCTATCATTAGATAGTCCATGAACCCAGATCTCTCATCAACCATTACAGGTAGTAATGTAAGCCTTCTCGATGGCGAGGGTGATTTCATGGCCGCCTCAACGATTGGTATTTCTTCTGGGTACCCCAACTCCGGTGTGTGTGATCGCCAGGGGCTAAGTAGGGGTGTGTAGACGGCCTCTGCATCGAGGGGGTCGACGATGGTCTCCTGTGATGACAGGTCTGGTGCTTCGGGGGTGGGGGTATCGTATAGACAGGCAGGTATCTGTACCCCCGGCGATGTAGTAGAGGTTAGAGGAATGTACAGTAGCGGAGAGCTGGGTTCTACCAACTCCAACCCATATGTGGAGTCAGTGTAGAGATCTTGTGGGGGGAAAGTCATGATTGCTATCTAAAACTACAAATGCACTGTAAGTCTTTTTAAAGGAGGATTTAGGGTTGACACGCCCCATCCTCCGCCCCTTCGATGAGGGTCAAACGCACTCCATCTCCTCTGATTCGGTGTATGGGAATAGAAGTCTTTTTAAATGAACCAGGTCTGTCCTCACCTTAACCCCTTCGTTAGTAACCAATCCGCAAGTCCGTAGACATTCTAACCAGGCCGGTACCGGTACTGAGAAAAGGATATACTCATGACTTGTATTAAGGAACCTTGAGAAGATGGTTAGATTAGTCTCTACACCAAAAGCCAGAGTACTTTTTATAGATATCCGCCCGTAATACACATACCCGTAGTCTATCGAGCTTATTACCAGGGTGAATATCTCCCCATCCTTAAGCGTTCTACCCACTAATCCATCCATAGCCTCATACGAAGCTTTTTTCATTTTCCAAAATTCCGTCTCCGATAGGTCTATCTCAGATCTTCTTCCAACACCCTGGAAATTCTCCAAGGAGGTCTTGTAGAAGACAACTCTCTCAAATTTAACATCATAACAGAATCCGAGTACCCCATCCCTGAGGGGCCATATCTCTTTATAAAACACGCTACCAAATTTGGATGGTGCAAGTAACTCTGCCTTAAAATGCGCTACTAGGGCTGACGTGCATATAGTAGATGTAGCTAGACTGCTCGCCATTTTTCTTTCTAGGGTCTCTCTAAGAGGGAACTCTCTAAATATATAGGTTTCTATCCTACACATCTATAGCGTCATACAGACCCATCCGAAGCTTCATCCCCACCCCCAAACAGAAATACACACCCTATATCAGCTGTTGTTTAAAGTATCAGGATCAGAGCATAGGAAATGGGGAATTTCTTCAGTAGGACTACCAGCTGTATTACGAGCTCTATAAACTATGATATCGCATTGCTTTTAAAGCATGCTATAGCTAATAAAGTCAACGATGCCCACTTGTACACTGTAACCGGGAATGTCAATAGCCTGCGCTTAAGGCTTTTTGAAAATATGTTGAAGCTGGTGAGAGAGAAAGGCTTGTTAAATAATTGGCAATATATGATAGAGACACTCTCAGAGGATGAAAGTCTTCTATCTGAAAACGGCTTAGTTACTATTTTAGATCATATGAATGGTCATTTTAACAGAGCACACCTGTTATGTTTATACACAGTAATAGTGGATGTTACGGCTTTTAAGCTGAAAAATCATAAGTGTTTAGAAACTTTAGATATTAATCACATTATTGATGTTATGCACGCTTATATTATTAATAAAAAAGGTTGCAGCATGATTTGTAATATTCTTTAATAAATATTTTATAATATACCCATCTGCGTTTCATTGTAATAATTGTTATGTAATAATTGTTTTGAATGATTTTAAGTTCATCCTAGTAATAATACAAATATTATCCAGTTGTGCAACTATATTCAGCTATGTGAATGTGATCCCTTTAAGACCTCGAAATGTCACCACTTGTTGGGATCAAATCATATTTGTAAGGTCCTACAATACATTAATCACCCCTTGGGTTAAACACATATTCTTTAAACAATTCACTAAGAAGTATCACAATCATGAATAAGCTATAAATACCATAAAGTCCACCAAATTTAAAATAAATGAATGCAACACAGTCATACATATCCTTGCAAAGGTATGGAAAAACCTATCAATAGGACTTAAATGCATCTCAGACCTAGTGTTGAGTAGATAACCCTAGACCCTTCTTAAATGCCGGTGACAGTAGTGTTGCACTAAAAACAGTCAAACAGTTACAATAAAGCATACCTACACATTTGTTATGTATAGAAAAAGGTGTTATTCCTTTTTCTATAGACCGCTAGACCATATGGGGTTTGTATATGGTATACTGTACAGAACCTGTATACACTCTGACAGGGCTCCGGGGGTCAGATATTTATCTTTCTGTACAAGTTTTTTAAGTGAAATATATTAGTAGAACTCTTTTTTACATCATTCTATAAGCCTTGTATATATATAAGAACATAAGACATGTTTTGATATTATAAAATATTATAAAAACAAAATATAATCGCTCCACTATACCCCTGGATTCACTATACAATGAAATAAGAATAAAAAATAAGACATGTCGACAATGTAGCTATCAACCAGGCCAACACTGAAACAATATGAATTGTTTTTGCTACACCTTACATTTCGCAGAGTACATTTCACAGAGTAAATTTGACTCAATCAGAGTACATTTGGATAATTGAATGTGAATAATACATTCCTATCTCTAACTTCACAAGTCTGTTCAGGGTACATTTGGATAATTGAATGTGAATGATACATTCCTATCTGTGAACACTAAAATCACGGTAAAACCTAACATTGCATTATTTTCATGGTTATAATGAATAAAAATACATCTTTAAGATATTTCATGCTAAATAGTTCTTAAACTGAATTTCCTTCAATCATCGGGATAAAAATCAAACAACCTTGCCTGTAATACTCTGTATTTAGCTTTTTTCTGCATAATTGTTATGAATTATAATATTGTATCAACAACTTTCATACATGTTAGCCATACTATACACTAACTATGTTGACTGAATTACATGAATTCTATTTACCTTAGAACCATCATCTTTGAGTTGATTGAATATTTCCTATCGTGTGTAGGATTTAATGCATATCCATAATATTGAGAGCATAAAACTCTGGGGGGCTAAAAAAAACTAGACGTTGCAAAGTAATTCATAAATGAGTTGTATAATGTACCTTAGATCAGGTTAAAATAAAATACATTTGGGGCTTGATATTACTAAACTTCTAAAAAATACATTTGTATTGAAGCATTTTGTTTTTATACCTTATCATTATGCAAACAGGTAAAAAAAACTATGTTGACATGTCTGTTTTAAGTGCATCAGTCAGTTTCATGGTTTTAGATGTTTATAATTTATGTTTATCCTTGACATTCAACCAATAAACATCAAATTCAGAATTCACTAGGATTGTGTTCTCATGTTTTTTACATTTAGCTAAAATATAAATACAAAACTGTCTATAGTAGATACAATGGTGTTTGCAAATAGTCTGTTTTACTTATGTAACACGTTAGAGTTGAAATTCATGCATGACAATTGGTAAACCTTAGTCATTTGAGATCATAAATCCCCTCTTTTAGCTAGACCTGTTCAAAAGGACAGATAAAAACATAACCAAACACCTAAAAAATACACCAAAAGCAGATTGATAAAAATGTATACAGGCAAACGAGCCTAATCACTGAAATTACAACCTCAAACTGTTTGTCTTACAAAATAGGGATGTGTCATGGGGGTGATATATCTCAACCCTTGACTAAAATAGCATTATCCTTCTGACTATTGATTAAATCTACTAAAAATCAACCTGTTTCATGATTTTAGATGTCTATAATTTATGTTTATCCTTGACAATCAAAGAAAAAAGCATGATTTGTTTCTGAAAAAGAAACCTAACCTCACTTTTAGCCTCTTGACCTGGCTTTCAATGTGTTTTATTCACATTTAACCTGCTACAGATTATCTGGTATAGGTAAAAAAAAATAAAAAATCTGGACCAGGCTACAAATCTTCAACTGGCTGAAAGGTGACTGAAAAGGTGACTGAAAACTGGATTGATGCAAGTTACATGAACATGTCTGTTTGAGGAAACAAAATAATGTATTAAACTATTGCAGTATTACACACTATTACACTATTGCATTATTACACATTTGCACAATATTACACTATATAACACTATTACATACTATTATATGACTACCCTATGACAATATTACACTATTACACACTATGTCCCTATACACTATTAAACACTAGCACACTTAGATAACATAAACCTGATCCCTGTGGGAAATTTCTATTAATTTTTTCAAATAATTATTATTCCTCTATTTAAATCTGGGGACAAACACAGTTTTAACAACTACAGACCAGTGTCTTTGCTTTCACAATTTTCCAAGATTCTTGATTCATGATTCTTAGATTCTTAGATTCTGAGTGTGTCACGACGGGGTTAGGTAGAATGCAATAATACAGAAAGGGAAGGAATGGAGGAGGCAGAGGCGAGGAGTGAAGCTTGGAGAATGATGTTTACTGTAGAATCCAGTGCAATACAAGGAAAAATACAGAAACTAAATAACAAACTTCACAATACAAAACAACAAACACTAAGACTTACTAGAGGGAGAACGGTGCGACACGACGTGGAGGAACAGGGGGTAACAGGAGGAATGTCGCCACACAGAAGGGAGGACAGACAGAACCCTATATACCCCAACTAATTAACAATTAAGAACACCTGGCCAACACAGAATCACAAACAACCCCTAGACAATAAGCAAAGAACAACTAAACACAACTAAACACAAAGGCAACTCCTAACAACCCAAAACAATGCATGACATCACACCAGGGAAGGGAAAGACAATGACAGTACACACCATGACACCACATTAATCAAACTATTAATTATTGTTAACACAGTAGTCAGGATGTCCAGTGTACTGGAGCGCACCGTCTGCGGATGGCCACCAGAGGGTAGGAGACCAATGTCATGCCGAGGGCCAATGTCAGATGTAGGGCATTGCCCAAAGTTAGGTGGAGGGTACTGCCCACTGTCAGGTGGAGAGCACTGCTCAAAGTTACCATCCTGACCCGTCCAACCATGACCGGGCCTAGGATCCTGACAGTACCTCCCCCTCAACGGGGGGCTTCCAGACCACCGAAGACAACGTCCATAGCCAGGCGAGGGAGGAAGCTGGAACCCCGGAGAGGATCCAGGGAGGAGACCCGAAGACCAGGGGCCGGGAGGCCGAGCGAAAACCCCAGGAGGGGCATAGCAGCCAGGGGGGTAGAAAACGGGCGCAGATGCCCGGAGAGGGGGGGTGGGGACGGGAACAGAGGCCCGGGGAGGAGGACTGGACCTGGGAACAGAGGTCCGACGAGGGGGGGTGGGGATGGGCACCGAGACCCGGGGAGGGGGCAGAACCTGAGAACCGAGGCCCGGCGAGGGGGAGTGGGGACGGGCACCGAGGCCCGACGAGGGGGGGTGGGTACAGGTGTAGAAGACCGGGAAGGGGAGCTGGACCCTGGAGCAGGATCCCGGGCGAGAGACCCTCCAGCCGCCGGACTCGGGGCCGGTTCAGGAGAGCCGGACCGGAGGTGCGGCGGCGACGACCCCTGGAGCAGGATCCCACGCAGACCACGGCGAAGACCACGGCGAAGACCCCGGCGAGGACCCCGGCGAGGACCAGGACGCTGATCACGGCGCAGAGCTGGACCAGACGGGGAGCCAGGATCCGTCGAAGAGCCGGGAGCCGGCACGGCAGCCGGACCAGGTGTAGGGGCCGGGCATGGCGTGGAGACCGGATCGGTCTCGGCGGCGAGGCGTGGTGTAGGATCCAGAGATGAGGAGCCAGGATCCGTCGAGGAGCCGGGAGCCGGCACGGCAGCCGGACCAGGTGGAGAGGCCGGGCAGGGCGTGGAGACCGGATCGGTCTCGGCGGCGAGGCGTGGTGTAGGATCCGGGGATGAGGAGCCAGGACCCAGAGCAGAGGCTGGACTGGGGGTGGAAGCTGGACCAGCTGTGGAGGCCTTACTAGCCATACTAGCCTCGGGGGCTAGGCTAACTGTGGGCCCTGGACTCACTGTGGGAACTGTGCTAGCTGAGAATGCCTGGCTAGCTGCCGAGGCTAAGCTAACAGTCGGGGAGAGCCTAGCAGCTCCTGTCCTAATAGCCCTCCTAGGCCTGCTAGCTGCAGAGACCTGACTAGCTTGGGACATCTGGTCCGTCTCAGCTACCAGGCTCACCCTGAACCTGGAGCCTAGGTTGGCAGTGGGCGTCTGGTTAGCTACTGTAGTGGGGCTAACAGGCGGAGCTAGGTTAGCTGGGAGTGGCTGGTTAGCTATTGACACGAAGCTAACGGGCGGAGCTAGGTTAGCTGGGAGTGGCTGGTTAGCTATTGACACGAAGCTAACGGGCCGAGCTAGGTTAGCTGGGAGTGGCTGGTTAGCTATTGACACGAAGCTAACGGGCGGAGCTAGGTTAGCTGGGAGTGGCTGGTTAGCTATTGACATGAAGCTAACGGGCGGAGCTAGGTTAGCTGGGAGTGGCTGGCTAGCTTGGGACATCTGGTCCGTCTCCGGTACTAGGCTCACCCTGAACCTGGAGCCTAGTCTGGCAGTGGAGACTGTGCTAGCTGGAGACATCTGGTCTGTCTCAGATACTAGGCTCACCCTGAACCTGGAGCCTAGTCTGGCAGTGTAGACTGTGCTAGCTGGAAACGGCCGGTTAGCTATTGACACGAAGCTAACGGGCGGAGCTAGGTTAGCTGGGAATGGCTGGTTAGCTATTGACACGAAGCTAACCGGCGGAGCTATGTTAGCTTTGGACGTCTGGTTAGCTGTATGAGCGGAGCTAACGGGTAGAGCTGTACCAACTGGGGACGTCTGGCCATCTATAGTGGCGGAGCTAACAGGCGGAGCTGTGCTAACTGGAGACGACCGGTTAGCTATTGGCACGAAGCTAACGGTCGGAGCTATGTTGGCTGTAGACGACAGATCGGCGATGGACATCCGAGCAGCCTCAGCGGCTGTGGGAGGATCTAGGCTGACCGTAAGCCTGAGAACAGTCGGCAGGCTAGCTACCCTAGCCTCCGACTTGTGCTTCTCCATGAGGCCAGCAACATGTTCAGCCATCTCCCACATCGCTGGCTCCAGTGTCGGATTCTCCATGGCGACCTGGTCGATCTCCCGGAGCAGGAACCCCCACTTGGCCGGTGAGTAATGCTTCATGTCAGTCTCACCGGCCATCAGGCTCAGGACGACCCGAATGGTATCGCTTGCCCTTTCTGCTGTATTCATTATTGGTGGCGACATTCTGTCACGACGGGGTTAGGTAGAATGCAATAATACAGAAAGGGAAGGAATGGAGGAGGCAGAGGCGAGGAGTGAAGCTTGGAGAATGATGTTTACTGTAGAATCCAGTGCAATACAAGGAAAAATACAGAAACTAAATAACAAACTTCACAATACAAAACAACAAACACTAAGACTTACTAGAGGGAGAACGGTGCGACACGACGTGGAGGAACAGGGGGTAACAGGAGGAATGTCGCCACACAGAAGGGAGGACAGACAGAACCCTATATACCCCAACTAATTAACAATTAAGAACACCTGGCCAACACAGAATCACAAACAACCCCTAGACAATAAGCAAAGAACAACTAAACACAACTAAACACAAAGGCAACTCCTAACAACCCAAAACAATGCATGACATCACACCAGGGAAGGGAAAGACAATGACAGTACACACCATGACACCACATTAATCAAACTATTAATTATTGTTAACACAGTAGTCAGGATGTCCAGTGTACTGGAGCGCACCGTCTGCGGATGGCCACCAGAGGGTAGGAGACCAATGTCATGCCGAGGGCCAATGTCAGATGTAGGGCATTGCCCAAAGTTAGGTGGAGGGTACTGCCCACTGTCAGGTGGAGAGCACTGCTCAAAGTTACCATCCTGACCCGTCCAACCATGACCGGGCCTAGGATCCTGACAGAGTGAGAGTCGGTATGGATTCAGGGCAAATCGATCAACAGCATTAGCCTTAATGAATATATATGAAGAAATAACCACAACCGTAGATGAGTGGAATTACACAATATGTGAGGCGGATAACACAATAGGGGTGTTTATTGACTTAAAAAAGCATTTGATACGATTGATCATCACATTTTAATTTCAAAAAATTACAAACATGCGGTGTGAGCGGGGGTGGCGATTAACTGGTTAAGTGGCTATCTTGAAAATAGACAACAATATGTACAACTCTCTGGTTACACATCTGAATGTATGAATATTGAATGTGTTGCCCCTCAAGGTTCGGTCCTGGGGCCCATACTTTTTATTTTATATATTAATGATATATGTGAAGTGTCAAACATATTGCAATTTGTTTTATTTGTTGTCGATACAAATTTCTGTATTCCAAATTACAAATGAAATGTGTAAACTTAAGATATGGTTTAATAACAATAAGCTATCCCTAAATTTGGAAAAACGAAATGTATGATATTTACTAATCGAGAGAAGGACAATGTGGCATTATGTATTGACAAAGGAATCCAAGGATTATGTTGGATGAGAAAATGACATGGAAGCCACATATAATGTACATAAAAATAAGGTAGCCAAGAGTGTTTTGTTTTGAACAAGGCAAAGAATGTGCTTGATTATAATTCTATGCGAATATTATATTGTTCACTCATCCTACCATATTTGAGTTACTGTGTGGAAGTGTGGGGTAACACGTATGAAAGCAACATAAAGCCCTTATTTATATTACAGAAGAGAGCAGTAAGAATAGTTCACAATGTAGATTCAAGAGAACATACCAATGAATTATGTATTAAATCCAAACTATTGAAACTTAAAGAGTTAGCTGTAATACAGACTTTATTAGTTTTGTTTAGAGTAAAGGCAGAGTATTACAAGCAAATATACAGAGGTTGTTTGGTCCCTAATCTTTCACACCCCCTTGCAGCATTTTGACACCTATAACAGGGCCCCCTGTTCACACCCAGATCCTCAAAAAGACAGATATTTACAGCACTTTATATTTTCGCCCCAACTCTAAGCTATCATGTCTTTAACTTTTATACCTAATCATATATTGATTGATTGATTGAAAAGTTTATTAACAGATTGCAGAATGGGTACAGTTTCAAAGTTTTTTATTTTGAATAAGGCCTTTTCCCCACACTCTGTGCTATTTCAGGTTACTGTGACATTAAAAGAGGGGTGGCGATGTCTGAACCGTGCTAAAAAGGAGGGGTTGACCTGAAAATGCATGCTTACCATTGCTACAGTATATGGACATTCAGGCTTTGAAGTGATCTATATCCAAAATAAGTCTTAATTAAAGATGGTTGAAATACCCTATATTGAAACAGTTAAAACAGCTTGGACAGATATTTTCTGGACTGTTTTCACAAACAGTGTTGTATTTGTAAATCTGCTATGTCCTAAATGTCTGGATGTATTGAAAAAAGGGGGACTCTGATGTAAACAAGACATAAGTCTTTCTATGATCTGTAGCCTTTTAATTTTAGTTTTAGTCTTACGAAATAAGAAAATAAGAAGCACCACCCAAACTGTCAATTAGTTGGTATTACACCATTTACATTTAGTCAATTAGTTGACGTTTTTATCCAAATTATAATTATAATACATCTCTGTCAGCGGTGTAACAATATTCATCATAGTGTAGGTTAGTTTATTAGGACATAATGCATGTTTATGGGAAATCTTTTAAAATATGTGTGAAAACAAGTGAACATTGTGTGAACTAAAAATATGCTATGAGTATACACAAATTTTCATGTTACAAAGATATAAACCATTTGAATGATGACTGTAAATGTGTGTTGAGTTTACATTTTTTACTCTAAGTATGCATGTCCCCTAATCTTCACGCCTCCCATGCTGTGTTTTAGCACCTAAGAGAGGGCCCTGTTCAAACCCCCGATCAGAGACATAGCCTCACAGACACACATAGATCTTTTCTGTACTTTATATTTTCAGCCCAACTCTTTTAATAATAACTCTAAAATAATTAATGTGCATAATATAAAACACTTGTATTAACGAAATATTCAAACCCTAGACCCTTGCATGCTAATGTAATGGTGCACTTTTAATTTTACAAATTACATTTGTAATTTTCTTTTTGCTTAAACACAAGTGTATAAAGATTATGTCTTTATCCAAGAAACTAATATATAGACATACATACATTTGGAATTTGGAATACAAAAAAATAATTTTACATTTATTCAACCTTGTAACTTCTGTAACTTAATTCTCACACAGTTTAAATGTTTAATCTGTAAACCTTGGAATACAATTATCTAAAGATTGTGACATTTGGCATCTGGCATTAAGAAAACACACACATACACATACACACACCTTGGGGGGACTGTGTGGTCTACAGAAACGGGAAGTTGCAGAGTCATAAATCTGCTTTTGGCAGATGGTTTTGAGTCATCTCATTGGCCGTAGTCATTCTCCAGCCTCCTATGACATCTACGGGGTTTGTCACTATCAGAATTTTCAGAGAACCTGCAGCGATTCATTTCAATCTGCTGAGAGACATTTGAGAGAGGAGACAGCCTACAGAGTGGAGTCAAACAGAGCTTGGGGAGAGGGTATTCTTAAGATACAAACATCACTTGGAAGAAAATGCACTTTCTTAAGATACACTCACCATTTGAAATAAATGCACTTTCTGAAGAAAACACACATTGTATTTTACATTTGGCTTTTGGCATTAAGAAAACATACACACATTTGAAATAAATGCACTTTCTGAAGAAAACACACATTGTATTTTACATTTAGCATTTGGAATACACAAAATCTTAAGACTATGGAATACACAAAATGTATTCAACCTTGTAAAACTTAATTGTGTAACTTAAACCATACACATTTATTCTTAAGACTGTTGTGAAACTATATTCTGAAGATATACATATATTCTTAATTGTGAAGATATATTCTGAAAACTTTTGGAAATACAGAAATACATATTGTGAAAACCATGGAATACATACAATCTGAAAATAAAAAAAACGTTTGAATCTAAAAAAAAATTTGAATCTTTTATTTTGAAGGACTTTTTTTTGTTGAAAAAAATAAATAAAAAACTTTTATTTTGAAAACCGGATGTCCCTCCCTCAAAACCGGATGTCCCGCCTCCTTACATCCTAGACCAATCAGAGAAGCCCTAGGGGGTCATAAATCATCTCAAAATAACCTACCCTAAGTCCCGCCCCCTTAAACCTCTCGACCAATCAGAACGCTCCAATCAATCAAACTAAAATGGGCGTGGCTATATGCCCTTATAAGGGCTGACAGATGGTGTATACTTAATCTCTCTCTTCAATGTCACAGAGCGGAGCGGCACTGCAGATTTACCCTACTCTTGGAATGCATTGCCAGATCGTCATAGGGGCGCTGTCTCGATAATGCAGTGTTGTTAACAGCGTGTAGCCCAGTGGAGGTTTCTCTATGACAACACGTGAAACACAAATTCACTCATAATTCATAATTATTATTAATTTACATATATATATACATTTTTTTTATTTATATATATATAATTTTTTTTTTTTTTTAATTATTATTATTTTATATTTTTTTATTAGAAACGTTTTCCTCTGTAAAAAAATGCCAGTGAATTTTTTCTTTTTAAAAAATGGCCAAAATTGACAGCTCTGAGCAAGCCTGCACTGCAGTAATGACTGCAGTAATTATCAAGTTCAAGTTCAAGTTCTTTAATAGTTGTCATACAGAAGTACAGAATACTTTCATACAAAATGCTTCTTACTGTTACGCTCCAGAGACTGTGCTAGACAAGATAGTATCAAATAACATAATATAGCATGTAATTTAGGAGAAGAAAAATGAGGTCACAGTGTTCGGTATAGACATATGTACAATGTTCTGAGTTACCATATAATATACAATACTATGCAGTGTACTAATGTACAGTACTATCTAGTGCAAAGCAGAAATGGGATGAGGTACAATTTTAGGTACAATTTACAGTAAGGTGTACGAGTTGTAGTGCAATCCTTCATCAATAAATATAAAGTGTGGGGAGTGGGTGCTACAGTGTGTTTGTTTAAAGTGGGTGTGTGCTATAAAGTGTGTGGAGTGGGTGCTACAGTGTGTTTGTTTAAAGTGAGTGTGTGCGTGTGGATGTGTGTGCTATGTGCGTTTGGTGGTTGTTGTTGTGTAGTGTTCATTCATTGTTCGTTTAGCAGCCTGATGGCCTGGGGATAGAAGCTTCTTCTGAGTCTTTCTGTGCTCGCCTTGAGACTCCGGTATCGCTTGCCTGACCGCAGCAGTTCAAAGAGGCAGTTGTTCGGGTGACTGGAGTCTTTAATGATTCTCTTAGCCTTGCCCGTGCAACGCTTGTTGTAAATGTTCTGGAGGGTGGGGAGCCCCCATCCAATTGTGCGTTCGGCTGAACGTGTCACTCTTTGTAGTCTGCTTCGGTCTTGTGCAGTGCTATTCCCAAACCAGGAGGTGATGTTGCCGGTCAAGATGCTCTCTATTGTACATGAGTAGAAGTTCTTAAGGATCTTCTGACTGACTTGAAACTTCCTTAGGCGCCTGAGGAAGTAGAGGCGTTGTCGTGCCTTCTTCACAACACTGTCAATGTGTGTGGTCCATGTCAAGTCCTCGGATATGTAGGCTCCGAGGTACTTAAAGCTGTTGACTCTCTCAACCGGTGCCCCGTCAATGCTGAGGGGGCTGTAGTCCTTGACCCCCGACCTCCTGAAGTCCACAATCATCTCCTTTGTTTTGCTGACGTTCAGGGAGAGGCTGTTTTCCTGGCACCATCCCGCCAGGACCTTGACCTCTTCCAGGTAGGCCCTCTCGTCGTTGGCAGAGATCAGGCCCACCACCACTGTGTCGTCAGCAAATTTGATGATTGTATTGCTACTCCGCTGAGCCACACAGTCGTGTGTGTACAGGGAGTAGAGGAGGGGACTCAGAACACAGCCCTGGGGGGCCCCTATGTTGAGGGTGATGGATGAGGAGGTGCAGTTGCCTGCTCTCACCACCTGGGGTCTGCCAGTCAGGAAGTCCAAGACCCACTGGCAGAGGTCATAGCCCAAGCCCAGGTCCCTGAGCTTGGCTATGAGTATGGAGGGGACTATGGTATTGAATGCCGAGCTGTAGTCGATGAATAGCATTCTCACATAGTTCCCCTGCCTCTTGTCCAGGTGTGATGCTGCTGTGTGCAGCACATGGGCTATTATTATTCGTGAAGAAAACTTCACAGGTGTGACCCAATGTTATATAAATAATAAATAACAGCCAATCGAAATAGGCTATTAACTTCGTCTAAGCACGGTCTGTGCAGTTAAACTCTTGCCATTGAATGGAGGATTGAATGATTGACAGCCCTTGCCATCCAATACATGGAGGTTGAATATGATTGGCAGCCTTGCAAATCCAATCAGAGATTGCTGCATTGCAAAGTCAAAACGGGTCCAACTGCAGGTTAGGTTTAGCTCTGGCCAATCTCAAGTTTCTCAAGTTTCTTTATTAGTTGTCATACAGAAGTACAGAATACTTTTATACAACATGTAACTGAAATAAGCATTTTGTATAAAAGCATTCTGTACTTCTGTATGACAACTAATAAAGAAACTTGAGAAACTTGAGATTGGCCAGAGCTAAACCTAACCTCCGACCCTGCAGATGGACCCATTTTGACTGTTTGAAAGAGCAAGGAAGTAGTTTAGTTGTTGTTTAGTAGAAGTAAGCTGTACAGCTATAACAAGTAAAGTCAGGCTAAATTAAACTTTGCGCCAACATTAGGACCGAAGTATAAACCAGCAACTGAGCAACATGAAGAAGTGGCCTTATGCATCTGGTTCAGAAAAAACGTTGTGGATGAAAAAGTAAGTAGGATAGTGTTTGTAAAAGCTTGTATGCTAACAGTAGCTAGCCAGTTTAGCCTACATCACAATGATAATCACCAAGCTAACTTACTGTACACACTGTAGGGCTGGGCAATTAATCAAAACAGAATCGTGATATCGATTCATAGACCTATGCAATCTCATTTCTAAGTTATGACTATTTTTTTTTATTAAAAAAATGTTATTTTTATTTATTTTATTTTTACTTTTTAAATTATTTTATCTGGGTTGAACATGATTTGTGGAACTCCCTCTAGAATAGATCTTTATTTGTCATTGTTGGTACAACGAAATTTGTTAGGAACATCACCACCACTGGCATACAACATAAGATATAACATGTGCAAAATAATAATGTCAATAATAACCTCTGGTGTTGTGGTCGTGGTATTCACTGACCTTTGGGAAGTATTCCGACATGCACATGGGTATCTTAGTGGTGTAGTGTATCTTGTAGACCAGGCCCATTGCAAGTTGCTGTACTCTGTCGTCTACTCTAAGCCATCCTAGGTTGTCAAAGTGGGCAGGGGTGAGGTGGGTTTTAGGAGTAAGGTCAAGCAGTAGTCTGACCAGTTTGTTTTGTGATGTTTGTAATCTTGTTTTTAGTGCCTTTGAGGTGCTTTGGTACCATGAGGTGCAAGCATAGTCGTAGTACCCTTGAATGAGTGCTCCTGTTAGAGTCTTCAAGGTATTCTTGTTTACCAGAGAGGAGATCCGGTACAGGAATCTAGTTCGTTGGTTGACTTAGTTTTATTACATTGGATCCCATTTTGTCACAGGAATGATTTGCCTCTATAGGATGGAACCCAGGTAGGGAATTTCATCTTTCCTTTTAAGATAAGATAAGATATTCCTTTATTGATCCCCTTGGGGAAATTCAGGCATCATAGCAGCATGGGGGAAGGGGGGGGGGTACAGGTAGTGAAAACAACACAAGCAGTGTAAACAAATAGGTCAATATAATTTACTATCTAACTAACTGAAATATATTTTCACAGTGTCACATAAGGTGCAGTATGCATAAGGTAGTGTTATAATTTACTATCTAACTAACTGAAATATACATTATTCATTATTCACAGTATCACAGTATCCACATAAGGTGCAGTATGCCTAAGGTAGTGTAAGTTGTCCTCCTTGGGTTCCTATAAGTCCCAGGTCGATGTCTGGCAGCAGTTGCTGCCCACTGTTGTGGAGCCTGATGGCCACTGGTATGAAGGACTGTCCGAGGCGGTTAGTTGAGTGTCGGGGGGGTATGAGTCTGTGGCTTCCTTGTCACCTTCACCTAATATGTTTTGATCTGGTCAGGTGCGCTGTCACCTAAAATGTTTTGATCTGATCAGGTGCGCTGTCACCTAAAATGTTTTGATCTGATCAGGTGCGCTGTCACTTAATATGTTTTGATCTGGTCAGGTGGGCTGTCACCTAAAATGTTTTGATCTGTTCAGGTGCGCTGTCACCTAAAATGTTTTGATCTGATCAGGTGCACTGTCACTTAATATGTTTTGATCTGGTCAGGTGGGCTGTCACCTAAAATGATTTCATCTGGTCAGGTGCGCTGTCACCTAATGTTAATATGTTTTCATCTGTGTCCACTGACCACTGACACACAGTGGGGGATGTTTTAAAAATATAATTTAATATATAATATAATATAATAATTTGTGCTTCACCTAAAAATTTGGTCAGCAGCCTCCACTGGTGTAGCCGACGCATGAACCGGTTGGGATTCGAATAGACGTGGCCTGGAAGCGTCAATGCGGAACTGGAAATCCGTTGGTAAAAAAAATATACTCAGCCTGGAAGTTTTGGGACGCTGAATTCGCAGTAAAGGAATATATCTGCGGTTTCCCTGGCGTGAACAAGCCAGCAGAACTATCCGAGCCCCCAGGAGGGTGGTCGAAGACCTTTTGCATGTCGGCGATCATGTATGCGGGGAACGAATTGCAGCGGGAGGGCGCCGCGCAACAGGTGGGGTAAGCTGGGCTGTGATGTGTGCATCAAAACGATTACATGTTTGTCTCGCAGAGCTGAGCGTGAGAGCGCGGTCTCTAGTGAACGAGAGTGTTGGTTTACCAGAGTGGTAAACCTATGACGTTATTATTATATCACTTATCTCAGCACCCCCTCATAAGTCATAACACGTTTCACGTTTCAGACCCTGTTGAACTATCGCTCTAGCCTCTGACTCAGTATCCATCTGCAGAACGTCAGCCCCAGCACTCTAAGGCCCCACGCACGCTGAATGTGAATCTGATTTGACCAAAGCAGAGTATACACACAGACAGTGGAGCTGTTTGCAGATAGCAAGCATTTTGACTTGTTGCGTGGTGGCGATGTCTCGCAGACAATACAACTACAAGTATAATTATATAATATATATATTTTATTAAAAAAAATAATTATATAAAAAAAAATCAAAAACGATCAATATCTCAGCACCCCCACTTCCCGCGGCCCTGGTCTGCGATGTGTTTAACTTTCTTTCCATTGAATACACGAATACACGTACCGTTACACCCCAATAATGGGTAGTGTGATTGCAGTCATCTGGATACAAAACAATCTGCATTATATGTACTGTATTATATGTAATGTATTTTATTAGTGTTCAAATATTTTAAATCAGATTGCAGATGGAAAAAGGTGACTTGCTTGCTGGATTTCTTTGAAGGGAAACACAGGCATTTTGTGATATAAACATTTACATTGGAGAGCTTTAAATTGGCAAAGAAAACCAGAAAGTGACTGAATTCATCAGCATTTACTGAGTTTGATTATTTCAGTGGATTATGTGACTGATTACAAAAAACAGGAAAGCAGAACTTTTCTACTAGGAACTACTATTACTGAGTGTGTCTGACTCCCACCTAAACGGACTACCTAAACGGACAACGTATAACGTATGAAGTATATCACGCCATACGTACGTGTATACTGTATACTTACTTACTCATAGTATATATTTAGATGATAGTGTCTATTGTAACTATATTTATTGTAATGCAAATATAACTGAGAGGGCATACAGACCCTCACTTGGACTTATTTACACTGCCTACTTGCTCATATGCACATACTCAGGGTTAATTATATTGTTATATTGTTTACACTGCCTATTTACATTTTTACTTTTCTACTATACTATAATTGTATGACCTGTATCATGTCTCCTACTATTACCATGTACCTGTACCTCCCCTCCACCCTCCCCCATGCTGCTATGATGCCTGGAAAATAATTTTGAATGGAAGACTTTTACTTTTACCAGAGTACTCATTTATCTGGGTATTTCTACTTTTACTTAAGTAAAGGAACTGTGTACTTCTTCCACCACTGCCTGCGGGTGGTTCTTCCAAATTGAGTGAGGGTATAAGCTATGCGTCATTATGACATTTTTAAATTATTACCTCTCGCTGCCCCTTTCTGGGCAGAGATTGCTTTGGTAGCACCCAACCTTGAACTACACAGGCTCAATGGCTGCCATACACTGGCACCAGGCATACATCACACTACACAATGACTACCATACACTGGCACCAGGCACACATCACACTACACAATTACTACCATACACATTACACTGGCACCAGGCACACATCACACTACACAATGGCTGAACGACTCAGGAGACAGGGATTGATATCAGCCAATTAACACTTTCAGTGCCGGGGGTCGCTATGGGCGTATGGCCGTTGTGTGCTAACTCTTTGTTCAATGGGGATTGTGACATACGTGGGTTGGTCATTATCATTGTTACTGTATTAGGAGACCATGTGAACATCAGATTAGTATCATGAGTTGGGTTATGTTGTTCTTGGTGGTGTGATGTGTCATCTTTTAATGCTGCTTCTTCTCTTCTTCCCAGAGACCACTCATCCTCCTGATTGAGCTGATTGCACCTGCTTGATTACACCTGTGGGCAGTTAGTTGGATGAGTGAATATAAGTTGGAAGATGACACACACACAGGGCCCTCATTGCTGGAAGTCACTGCCTTATGGTGGAGTGAGGATGCTGCCGTCTCGCCTATCTGTTGCCTAAAGCAATACTGTGTGGCTGGGTGCCATTTATCACATGGAGTGTGGGTTAAACCCCATAGCTGTGGTGTCCTATGTTGGGCACGAGGTTGTATTGTGACTACTAAGTGTTTGTTTGTGTACCTGTATGTATTGTTTGTCCTCCCCTACCTTTTCCCCTTTTTGCTTTATGGTGGAGGTTTGAATTCCTACCACCATAAATATATAATTTACTATTTGGAAAATGTCTTGTGTTGTGTCTTCTTTTACCTACACCTGGGACCTTGATTTGAACGTATTTACTGAGAGAGGCTGCTTTTGCTCATGTGCCGCCCTCCAGTTGTTATTATTAGACCTTCGTACATGACATGGGGGCTCGTTAGTTTGCGCAATTGTATGGTTCCTTGTTGGTAAAATAACGGGGTGACTTGTCGATTGAAGCATGTCAGGTGAGATAAGATAGCGTTTTCTAATTGGTAAGTTAGTGTGGTTCCATTGTCCGTGCTACACAGTTTGATTGATGTAAACCATTGTTGTATGTGATACTCTTGAACTAATCTGTTTTTTCTGCCACATAGGTAACAGGGGGGGTCACCTGCTTGGCTAGAGGGTGGGGGGCACGAGTCGTGATTCCGGTGGAGCGCGCAATGAAATCGGTAAGCGACTGAAGATATGTGTAGCCTTCATCCATTTAGTGGAGTAGTTTAGCTGGGATAGGCTAGAGTGACACAGGTGACTCCTAGTTGAGGTGGTTAGACCAGCATTTATTGTTTTCATAGATGGTAGATGTGGGCAGTAAATCAGAGTGGTTGAATTGTATACTACGGAATGTAATGATTAAATGTGTTACGCACGGATATTGTGGAGTAGGTGAGGGGGTATTTTCTTGTCACCTGTGATTCGTTTATTATTATTGTGTTATTTTTTGTAGTCATATTCTGTAGGGACTATGGCTGGGGTGGCTTTTACTTTGGACTTGTTTGTGGCGGATCCTACGAGGGATCAGATTGATGACTGCACGAAAGCTGAATTGTGTGGGGTCGCCAAGCATTATGGCATTACGGTCCAAAGTTCAAAAAGTAAAGAGGAGGTGAAAGCAATTGTGCTCGCTGGGTTGGTTAATAGGGAGATATTAAGTTTGCCCGTAGCCGGGGGAAATTACTCGGAGGACGTCACGCATGACGAGGCGTCTGGTGAGTCCAGTGAGGGAGCAGGTGGTGCTATACAGGAACGGAGGGGTAGCGGTGCCAAGGCTGAGGAGATTGACAGTGATAATTCTGTACACTCAGGACGTGCTTCTGTTTCAGAGGAAAGAGCTGCTATGCGTGACAAGGAAGAGAGAAGGGAGGAGAGAGACAGGCAGGAGAGAAAAGAGGAGAGAGACAGACAGGAGAGAAGGGAGGAGAGAAAGGAGGAGAGAGACAGAGAAGAGAGGAAGGAGGAGAGAGACAGAGATAGAGAGAGTCTGGAAAGAGAGAGAAGGGAGGATAGAGTGCTCCATGGGGAGAAAGAGGAGAAGGATAGAGTGCTCCAGGGGGAGAAAGAGGAGAAGGATAGAGAGCTCCAGATTACAATAAGGAGGATGGAGTTGGAGAGTGGTGGCTCTTCTTCTCCCTCATCTGAAGGTTACCAGGGCATTTTTAATGTTGGGCAGCATATTTCTATGGTTCCTGTTTTTCGAGAGTCTGAGGTGGAAACATATTTTTCTAGTTTTGAGCGGATAGCGTGGGCTTTGCATTGGCCGGAGGACCAGTGGGCACTATTATTGCAATATAAACTCACGGGTAGGGCTCAGGACGCAGTTATTATCGAAGGAGGACAGCATGGTATATGAGAAAGTGAAGGGTGCTGTCTTGCGCGTATATGAACTGGTGCCGGAGGCGTATAGACAATGGTTTAGGGGACTAAGTAAAGCTCCCTCGCAAACACATGTGGCATTTTCCCATGAACATCGGACGATGTTCACTCGTTGGTGTGAAGCATGTAAGGTGGATGGGGTCGAGGCTTTGAGTGAGTTAATCCTCATTGAACAATTTAAAAAATTTGTGCCCGAACACATGATAGTACATTTAGAGGAGCGAAAGGTTTCTACCCTCCAGGAAGCTGCAGTTTTGTGTGACGAGTTAGCAATAATCCACAAACATGTTTCTGCATCACATGTTTCTGTGCGAAATGATGTGTATGTAGGAGGTGACGAGCGACCATTTCGACCTCGCTCACCGCCGTCTAGGAGGGCCATTGTGTGTAGTTATTGTAAAAAGATGGGTCATTTGGTGGTGGACTGTTACGCATTGAAATATCCGCAAGATGCTAGGGGACCAGCTCAGAAACCGAAGGGGGTGGGCTTGATTGGCCCTATATCACGACCAGAGGAGCAGGAGAAACCAGATGGTTGTTTTGAACCTTTTATTTTTTCTGGTTTTGTGTCAGTGTCGGGTGAAGTCTGTGATCAACGGGAGGTGAAAATCCTTCGTGATACGGGTGCTTCGCAGTCTTTTATCCTGGCGGATGTGTTGCCATTGAGTGAGGAGTCATCTTGCAAGTCAAGTACTGTTGTGCGGGGTATCGAAATGAGTTTTACACCGGCACCCTTACATAGGATATATGTGCAATCAGATTTAGTCACAGGTTGTTTTTCCGTGGCGGTTCGTTTGTCTTTTCCCGTAGCGGGGATTGATTTTATCATGGGGAATGATATAGCGGGGGGAAAGGTCATTCCTGTTCTGAAGGTGGTGAACGCCCCAGTGGCTAAGGGTCTGTGCGATGCATTGAGTAAAAGTTACCCAAATGTTTTTCCTGTTTGTGCTGTCACTAGAGCTAAGGAGAGAGAGCGACATCAAGCAGCGTCGCTGGGTGATTCTATCTGTGGCGAGGCTCTGGCTGGGGACAGGTGGCCATCTAGTGGCGCGATGGGGGAGAGTGTGAGTGGTGTTCAGAGGACGCGGGTGGAGTCAAAATTCCCTGACGTGCCCTTGCCACTGGCACGTCAGGCGTTGATTGATGCCCAGCGGAATGATTCTTCACTAACAAGCTGTTTCGCGGCAGTAGCCAGTACTGCTGATAGTAAGAAACACACCTTTTTGATAGAAAAGGGAGTGTTGATGCGCACCTGGGTAGCTAGGCCAGGTGTGACGGGCTTGCAGTCTGGAGAAGACTGGAATATGGTGCACCAAGTGGTGTTGCCAGTAGAGTGTAGGCGTCATGTCTTGATGCTGGCACATGAGCATATCTGGTCGGGGCATTTGGGTATATCTAAAACTTATGACAGGATATTGCAGAATTATTTTTGGCCCGGCTTGAAGGCCGACGTGGTAGACTTTTGTGGTACATGCAGTACATGTCAAATAGTGGGGAAACCAAATCAGGGGGTTCCTCCAGCTCCTCTACACCCCGTTCCAGCAATTGGGGAACCTTTTGAGCATGTAATCATAGACTGTGTGGGCCCTTTACCTAGAACAAAGGCGGGAAACCAATATATGTTAACTATTATGTGTCTTGCCACCCGTTTTCCTGAGGCCATACCTTTGAGTACGATTACAGCCCCTGCAATTACCAAAGCATTAAACAGGTTTTTTGCTACTTTCGGGCTACCAAAAACTGTACAAAGCGATCAAGGCACGAATTTCATGGCTAAAACATTTAATCAGTCATTACAGGCTTTGGGTATCAGTCACACGGTTTCAAGTGCATACCATCCTGAATCGCAGGGGGCGCTAGAGCGCTGGCACCAGACGCTGAAGGCGATGCTAAAAAAGTACTGTATTGATACAGGTTGTGGCTGGGACGAGGGGGTGCCTTTTGTACTGTTTGCCATTAGGGATGCTAAACAGGAGTCGCTTGGGTTTAGCCCTGCAGAGCTGGTGTTTGGTCGCAGTGTGCGTGGGCCATTGAAGATGCTCAAGGAGAAAATGTTGTCTGGTTCCATTCCCACGTCGAACGTGTGTGATTTTGTCTCCCGCTGTAAGGAGCGTCTCCACGTGCGTCCTCATTGGCTAGGGTAGCCCTCGCCTCTGCCCAGGGGGAGATGAAGGTGAGGTTTGACAAGAAGGCGGTGGCGCGGCGGTTCGAGGCTGGCGATGAGGTGCTGGTTTTGCTGCCCATGCCTGGGTCAGCGCTCTCTGCCCGGTTTTCGGGGCCCTATAGAGTGGAGAAGAAAATATCAGACACCAATTATGTGATATGTACGCCCGAGAGGCGCAGAAAGACGCGGTTGTGTCATATCAACATGTTAAAGAAATATCTCACCCGAACAGGTGGGGGTACGCAGGAGGTGCAGTCTGGGAGCCCGGGAGCTGTTCCGGCTGTTGTCTTGTCATGTGTGCACCCCCTGCCGGACGATGATTTAAAGGTATTGTCCGAGGGTCAGCAGAATTCATGAGTGACGTCACGGCTCGTCTGTTGTACCTGCCCGAGGCACAGGGAGATGATGTGAGGAAACTGTTGTTGACGTATCCAGTGTTATTTTCTGATGTGCCATCTAGGACTTCCGTCCTGGAGCACGACATTGACGTTGGGAGTGCGACTCCCATCAAGCAGCATGCGTATTGTTGTCCAGTGGCGAAGAGGGAGGTGATGAGGAAGGAAGCTCTGTATCTTCTTGACAATGGGATGGCTAAATCTAGCCGTAGTCCATGGAGCTCCCCTTGCCTTTTGGCTCCGAAGGCTGATGGCTCTCCCCGTTTTTGTACAGACTACCGGAAGGTAAACGCTGTGACGGTGCCTGACTCATTCCCGTTGCCCAGGATGGATGACTGCATAGATAGTATTGGGCCCGCTGTATTTATCACAAAGCTCGATCTCTTGAAGGGGTACTGGCAGGTTCCCCTGATGGAGCGGGCCTCAGATATTTCGGCATTTGTTACCCCTGATCATTTTCTGCAGTACACCGTCATGGCCTTCGGGATGAGGAATGCTCCGGCCACGTTTCAGCGTCTGATGCACATGGTGTTGGGAGGGGTGCCTAAATGCAATGTGTATTTGGATGACGTGGTGGTGTACTCTGACACATGGGAGGAACACATTGCTAATTTGGGGGTGGTGTTTGCACATTTAGCTGAGGCATCTCTGACCTTGAACCTCGCTAAGTGTGAGTTCGGTAAGGCTATTGTGACCTACTTGGGCAAGCAGGTGGGGCATGGGCAGGTCCGTCCGGTGGACGCTAAGGTCTCGGCGATCCTCGCATAACCGGCCCCTTCCACGCGGCGCGAGTTACGTCGCTTCCTAGGGATGGCGGGTTATTACCGTTGTTTTTGTAGTAATTTTTCGGTGGTGGTTGCCCCTCTCACCTCTTTATGCAGTCCCGTTGTGCCTTTCGTGTGGTCCGCGGAATGTCAGTGCGCCTTCGAGGCTGCTAAGTCCCTCTTGTGCAGTGCTCCTGTTCTGGCGGCCCCTGACTTTGCTTCTCCTTTTCAGTTGGAGGTCGACGCGAGTGCTGCTGGGGCTGGGGCTGTGCTGTTGCAGGAGGGGGAGGGCGGTGTGCGTCACCCGGTGTGTTACTTCTCGGTGAAATTCAAGCAGCATCAGTTGAATTATTCAACCATTGAGAAGGAGACGCTGGCGATGCTCCTCGCCCTCCAGCAATTTGAGGTGTATGTGGGGTCTAGTTCTCTTCCAGTGCTGATATACACGGACCACAATCCCCTTGTGTTTATAGCTCAGATGTACAACCACAACCAACGGTTGATGCGTTGGGCCCTGCTGGTACAGGGCTATAATATTGTCATTCGTCACAGGAAGGGCGTAGACAATATTGTGGCTGATGCCTTGTCCAGGGGGTAGGTCTGGGGTAGATCTGGGGGTGGGGCTAGTTTGGTTTTATGGTGTAGGCTGCTGTTTTGTCTGTGGACATTTCTATTTTTATTCTTTTTGTTCTGTGATGCTAATCGGATGTTGGTTGATAATGGGTGATAATGTTTTGCTAACCCTGCGGGTTCGCTCTTATGGGGGGAGGTGTGACGTACGTGGGTTGGTCATTATCATTGTTACTGTATTAGGAGACCATGTGAACATCAGATTAGTATCATGAGTTGGGTTATGTTGTTCTTGGTGGTGTGATGTGTCATCTTTTAATGCTGCTTCTTCTCTTCTTCCCAGAGACCACTCATCCTCCTGATTGAGCTGATTGCACCTGCTTGATTACACCTGTGGGCAGTTAGTTGGATGAGTGAATATAAGCTGGAAGATGACACACACACGGGGCCCTCATTGCTGGAAGTCACTGCCTTATGGTGGAGTGAGGAGGCTGCCGTCTCGCCTATCTGTTGCCTAAAGCAACACTGTGTGGCTGGGTGCCATTTATCACATGGAGTGTGGGTTAAACCCCATAGCTGTGGTGTCCTATGTTGGGCACGAGGTTGTATTGTGACTACTAAGTGTTTGTTTGTGTACCTGTATGTATTGTCTGTCCTCCCCTACCTTTTCCCCTTTTTGCCTTATGGTGGAGGTTTGAATTCCTACCACCATAAATATATAATTTACTATTTGGAAAACGTCTTGTGTTGTGTCTTCTTTTACCTACACCTGGGACCTTGATTTGAACGTATTTACTGAGAGAGGCTGCTTTTGCTCATGTGCCGCCCTCCAGTTGTTATTATTAGACCTTCGTACATGACAGGGATAAATGCCGGTGTTTGCAGTGCTAAAACTATACGAAATAGTATAGCTATGGATCTAATAACATAGTCGATTGTCAGTGAGTTTCTTCCGGTCAACATGCAAAAAACAGATAATTTTTTCATCCATACATTTCCGTTTTATACCGTGGTGAATATGAGTATAGTTTTAGAGTGATTCTGTGTAATCCCATGAAACTACGCCAAACAGCGTTTTACTGAAAAAATGTCATTATAAATCATGCCTTTTCTCGCCTGGATCAATAATCAATCTGAAATCAACGCTAGATTATCGGTATTATGTTTCATCATGCATGCAAGAAAGGGTGTTTATCTATGCTTCGATCGCCACCAATGGGACACGGGCCACACACACACCGCAGACACACGCTCCCGATCGCGGGGAAAAAATTATCGGATCAACGCAAGATTGATAACATATAGTCCTTACCTTGTCTATGATGTACTGCAAAAAGAATAATCCTATTATCTGATCGCGATTCCAAATACTGATCGCGATCATGTGTCCAACTTAATCCAGTCGATGCCATCCCTATAAGTGCTTGTCTTGCCGGAGTATTTAGACCCCGCCCGCACACCGCAGCTCGGCCCAGAAAACAAACCACATCGTTTCAAATGGAGTGCAATAGCGGCCGCAAGGTGTTAGGCGGTGGTATTGACCGTTTGCGATCTCAGAGCCATTCCCAATGATAACATCAGGCTGGATAGATGAATTATGAATGGATATAGCGAATAAAAGAAATAACGATTAAAACCCGACTTTTCTCGGGTTTGGCGCTCAAGCGATGGAGAGTTAACCCGACTTATATCGGGTCTGGCACTCAATGTGTTAAGGGGAAGGGATGATTAGGTGGCCTTGATGTCAGAGACCTGATTGTGAGTTTGGCCAGGAACGTCGGGGAACCCCCTACGCTTTACGATAGGCGTTATTTAACGACCAAATTCAGTCAGGACTTCGGCTTAGCGTCTCATCCGAAGGACAGCATTCGCAGCTGTACGGTGTCCCTATTCATTGTTACTGACAAGTCCAGAGGACAGAGTGCCCCCTGCTGGACAACAACACCACTTTCCGACAGCAGCCTTGACCGGGGCTTGAACCGGTGATCTTTCGATCATGAGTCCGGAGCTCTACTCATGTAGCCACGCTGCCGGACAGTTCTGCCTCAATCTAGTGAATGAGTTTAATGTTCTACAATGTAATGTCGGCAGTGCAGTCTTAGCACTCTGTGGACGAGTTGTTGGACAGAAAGGAGCCGTGTGTCTCTGTGACCGCTGTAGTGAAGTGTATGATGACGTGTTGTTTTCTTTTCACCGAATGCAACGAGGTAACCCTTGACAAACACGTTACGGAGGCTTTGGGGTGCGGATCACATGTAAAAAAAACTCTAATAAAAAACTCACACTCTAACTTGAAAACACACTTAACCCTCCAGTCACCCTTGTCGCAATTCTGGTCAAATAGCCTTTTTTTCACGTGTGTTTGTGGATAGCGTTGGCTAGATCAGTGGTTCCCAAAGTCGGGGTCACGACCCAAAGGTGGGCCGCGAGCAGCCACGGGTGGGCCGCGAGATGATTTTAAAAAAATAAAAAATAAAATAAAAAAAAATATTATTTTTATTTTTTATTTTTTTATTTTTAATTTTTTTATTTAAATTTTTTTTGTCAGGCCACTGAACTTAGAAGCAGGCCAGGACAGTGTTTCTAGTTGTATTCTAAAATTCTATTCTATTGTATTCTAAAATGTGACTATATGGTTTTATATTAACTTAATAAATAAACAAAATGAAAAATCTACTTATTTCAACAAACATTTCAAACTAAATAACAGATTATGCACATAAAACGCTGAAAACAACCGAAGCAACAATAGTATTTTAATGAGGCTATTATTATTCTCATTATTATTTTGCAACAAGTTAGCCTTCTCATAAATAGAACATATAAATGAATAACTAACTTGAACTAACTTTGAAGATTGAAGTGATATTTGGCTAAAAAAATCGGTCGCCTGGCAAAAAAAAAAAAAAAAAAAGCCAGACGATGTGCATTGGGCCGCGGCTCTCTGACGCCTTATTTTCTGGGCCCCGGCCTGAAAAGTTTGGGAACCCCTGGGCTAGATGATATCCCAAAAAAGTTGCTCAGTATCACATCTTGGACTCACATTACAATAATCCATATTTGGTTTGTTTTCAAAAATCACTATTAACACATCCTGCGCCAATCACGTTGTATGACGTGTTTCAAGTTCATGCTAATTCTGCCAGATCACGGCGTACGATGTTATTGTGATCATATTTCATATTTTCGCCATGGTATTCATATTTCCCTCACAGAGCCTTGTCTGATGCTGTGGGACTCGGCACAACTCTGCAACGCTTCAATACTGCCCCCTGGTGGATGATCGGCGAGTTGCCAAACCGGAAATGCCGGTTGGATATTGATGCGTCTCCTAAATACGTCCGGCCACTCGCATATCGTTGCAGGACTCTAGCCACACACCGTGGATATGGATCGCTGCCATAACTCAATAATCGACATGATTTGGGCGTGTATTAGTATTATACAAACCGGAAATGGATCGCCTCGATCCCCATCTAATAACTGGGATATTTTTGCTCCAGTATCATCGCCCAATGGTAAGAGGAGGCTGCCGTGACTTTCAGCGTTTTTGTTTATTATGATCCATGCAAACTGCTCTGATCTATATATCACCCATACTACATGAAGCATTTAACGACGATCACGGAATTATAAACGACCCCCCCCCCCCCTCCGTCCATCCGCGCATGATCAGTCATAACGTTTAGGACCATGTACAGTTGAAATTTTTAATATAGCGTGGATCGGCAACAAATGGCATTTGATAATCTATATAATGCATTTATGCCTATATCTCACGTTCTAGGAATTACTGCAGAAAACGATAAAAACATATTTATATTCTAGACGGTATTTTTGTATGAATGTGTGAATGAAAAAGTAAAACGTTCGTACATCCTGAACGATAGATAATCGATGTTGAATGGGCCATAGTAATGTCAATTTAGCAATACAATTTAAAAAGTTATAGCCCTGCAAAGATGGTGAACATCTCCATAGACTTACAGTACTGGCAGAGAATGGTATAAGATGCTGAAAGTGCGTGGCAGTTAATGTGTTAACACATTCCCTGCCACGCTTATATCCATCAATGTTTGATCACTGCCACCAGTCTAAGCCTATGGAGATGTTTACCTTCTTTGCAGGGCTATAACTTTTTAAATTGTATTGCTAAATTGACATTACTATGGCCCATTCAACATCGATTATCTATCGTTCAGGATGTAGGAACGTTTTACTTTTTCATTCTTAGGTTCATACGAAAATACTGTCTAGAATATAAATATCCTTTTCTGCAGTAATTCCTAGAATGTGAGATATAGGCATAAACACATATATAGATTATCAAATGCTGTTTGTTGGCGATACACGCTATATTAAAAATTTCAACTGTACATGATCCTAAACGTTATGACTGATCATGCGCGGGTGAACGGGGGGGGGGGGGGTCGTTTATAATTCCGTGATCGTCGGTAAATGCTTTATGTAGTATGGGTGATATATTGATCGGAGCAGTTTGCATGGATAATAATAAACAAACGCGCTGAAAATGACGTCAGTGTCCTCTTACCGTTGGCCGGTGAGACTGGAGCAAAAAGATCCCACTTATTTGATGGCGATCGAGTCGATCCATTTCCGGTTTGTATAATAATAAGCGCGTGGAACATAAGTGTCACACCTTTCACCCTAGTCGCAGAAATGGACAGGTTAGGGTTAGGGTTAGGGTTAGGGTTAGGAAGTTAGGGTTAGGGTAACCCTAGGGTAACTCTAACCCTAACCCCCTAACCCTAACCCCCTAACCCTAATTTAATAAATGGTTAAAATCCTGAAAATGAATAAATATTCGATATGTATGGTGAGGACTGAAGTTAATGATATTCATGAAAAAATTATTGAACAATACATGAAAAAGATATGTTTTACTGAGATCGCAGTTTCGGTCACTAGGGAGACAGTTAGTGGGGTTTTTGAAGGGTGACTGGAGGGTTAAAACCCCAATCCCATTTTTGTTTATGGTTGTGACGTACCTGGGTACGTGGGTTGGTCATTATCATTATTACTGTATTTATGACACCTTCTGAACATCAGGTTAGTACAGATACAGCACTCAAAACTCAAACCTCTCATGCCTCTCTACCACTCTCTACCACTCCTCTATTGTTCTTGACCGGGCCAGATTTCACACCTCCACTTCCTCCCACAGGCTGGGCAGATTTTCATCTTAAATTTTTATTCGTCCCAAATGTCCCAGCCCCATCAGATTTCTTAGCTTTTTTCACTGTTTACTTATCATGCATTGCAACACTAATATATGGTCAGTACCCCAAGTCAGACTGCCCATATAAAAATTATTTTGGGGGTCTGAGGGCAGTAGCCCCCGACCCCCTCCCTGGGGAAGCACTTAAGTTAACTACCCTCCCTTTGTTCCCCCAGCCAACACCCCCGGAAAATTAACACCTGAGTAGACTTAAGTGGCACACAAGCAGCAACAAGCAGCAGACAAGCAGCAGAATTGGTTTGATTTTTGAGCGCTGCGTCTGTATATTTAATGTGTTATGTTTTGTATATGATGTTTATGATGTTTGCGCGATTGTATGGTTCCTTGTTAGTAAAATAACGGGGTGACTTGTCGATTGAAGCATGTCAGGTGTAATAAGATAGCGTTTTCTAAATTGGTATTGGTAGGGGTCCATTGTCCGTGCACAGTTGATTGATGTAAACCATTATTGTTGTGATGCTCTTAACCATTCTATTTTTCTGCCACATAGGCAACGGGGGGGTCACCTGCTTGGCTAGAGGGTGGGGGGCACGAGTCGTGATTCCGGTGGAGTGCGCAATGAAATCGGTAAGCGACTGAAGATATTTGTAGCCTTTCATCCATCTAGTGGAGTAGTTTATCTGGGATAGGCTAGAGTGACACAGGTGTCTCCTAGTTGAGTGGTTAGGACCATTTGTTATTATTTTCATTTAGTAGATGTGGTCAGTTGGATTGTTTTGGTTAAGAGGTATGAAAGCAGAATGTGTCTATTATTATTGTGCACGGTCATGGTTAATTAAGTGAGGACGTGATATATATGTATATTTTTTTATTTTTTTATCACATACACATAAAAACATAATATGGCTGTGTCGGCATTTGTTTTGGAAGCCTTTATAGCGGATGTGGAAGGTTGCACTAAGGCGGAATTAGGCCTTATTGCTAGGCATTATGCTATTGCTGTACAAAATTCAGGCAAAAAAACAGGCAGCTGTTATAGCGGGGTTGGTGGAGCAACAGGCGTTTAGCCCGGCTCAGGGAGTAGTGAGTCATAGTGATCAGGAGGTTGCACACACTGGCGAATGGGTTAACTCTCCCTTACGTGATCTTGACATGGATGGTGGTGCTATTAGGAAGGATGGTAGTACGGCCGGAGCTGAAAGTGAGACCGCGGGCGATTCGGATAAAGACTCCACGTCTTCTGGCCATGCGCGCTCTAGTCTGCGTTTGGCCCGTCTCCAGATGGAGGAGAGAGCGCTGTTGCGCAGAGAGGACAGAGACAGGGAGGACAGAGCAGCTGACAGAGAGGACAGAGCAGCTGAGAGAGATAGACGGGACAGAGCTGACAGAGAGGACAAAGCAGCTGACAGGCAAGCTGTACGAGATAGGGAGGACAGGGCAGCTGACAGAGAGGACAGAGCAGCTGAGAGAAACAGGGAAGCTGTACGAGAGAGGGAGGAAAGAGATAGAGAGCTCCAGATTACACTGAAGAGGATGGAGCTGGGGAGTGTTGGCTCTTCTTCACCCTCATCTGAAGGTGGCCATGGCAGTTTTAATGTTGGGCAACATATTGCTATGGTTCCTGTGTTTCGAGAATCTGAGGTGGAGAATTTTTTTTTTAATTTTGAGCGGGTAGCGGGGGCTGCGAATTGGCCGGAGGATCAGTGGGCACTATTAGTGCAATATAGGCTCACGGGTAGGGCTCAAGACGCATGCCAGTTTTTATCAAAGGAGGACAGCATGGTATATGAGAAAGTGAAGGGTGCTGTCTTGCGCGTGTATGAACTGGTGCCGGAGGCTTATAGGCAGCGGTTTAGGGGACTAAGTAAAGCTCCCTCGCAAACACATGTCGCATTTTCCCATGAACAACGGATGGTGTTCACTCGTTGGTGTGAAGCGTGTAAAGTGGATGGGGTCGAGGCTTTGAGCGAGTTAATCCTGATGGAACAATTTAAAAAATTTGTGCCCGAACACATGATAATACAGTTGGAGGAGCGAAAGGTTTCTACCCTCCAGGAAGCTGCAGTTTTGTGTGACGAGTTGGCAATGATCCACAAAAATGTTTCTGCATCACATGGTTCTGTGCGAAATGATGTGTATGTAGGAGGCGACGAGCGATCATTTCGACCACGCTCGCCTCCGTCAGAAAAGAGACATTGTAATTATTGTAGCAAGCCAGGTCATTTGGTGGCGGACTGTTATGCATTTGTGCGCGATCGGCAGAATACTGACAGGCCAGCGCAGGAACCAAAGGTGGTGGGGTTGGTTAGCACTGTCTCACGCCCTGGGCGGGGGAAACCAGACAGTTGTTTTGATCCTTTTATATCTTCTGGTTTTGTGTCACTGTCGGGTAAGGTCTGTGACCAGCGCGAGGTGAGGATCCTTCGTGATACAGGTGGTTCACAGTCCTTTATGCTGGCGGATGTATTGCCGTTAAATGTGGAGTCGTCTTGTAATACAAGTGCTATTGTGTGCGGAATAGAGATGGGCTACACGCCCGCTCCGTTACATATGATACATGTGAGGTCAAAACTAGTCACAGGTTGTTTTCCCGTGGCGGTTCGTTCCTCTTTTCCGGTAGCCGGAATTGATTTTATCATGGGAAATGATATAGCTGGGGGGAAAGTTCTGTGCGATGCGTTGATTGAGTCAGCAATCCGGCCACGCTCGCCGCCGTCTAGGAGACCGGTGGTATGCAATTATTGTAAAGAGACAGGCCATGTGGTAAAAGGATGTCGTGCACTGAGGAAGCGACAGGACAAAATCACGAAGTCAGCCCAGAAACCAAAAGGTGTGAGTGTGGATTTTGTCATGGGGAACAAGTTTGCTGGGGGGAGTGTGATTCCTGTAGTGGGGGTTGAAAAGGCTCCATTGACTGACTTGTGTTGTGATGAATTGCTTGATAATCACCCCAATGTGTTTTCTGCTTGTGTTGTCACCAAGGCACAGGGCGGGGAGCGAACTCAAGTTTTGACGTTGAGTGAATCTGTCGGGGGCGAGGCTCTCGCCGGGGACAAGGGGCCATCTGTTGGCGAGATGGAAGAGGTTGCTGTATGTAGCGTTCAGGGGCAGCTGGTAATTCCCGCACCATCTATTGGAGAGATGGTGATGAGAGACATATCACCTGGATCGTATCCACCTCATTTTTTCATTCGTGAAGCATTGTCGCCCGAGCAATTGCTCGCTCTAACGCGGTGGAGGCTGGGTTTTCTAGGCCTGTGTGGTGCTGGTGTGCCCGTTGGTGGGTGATTGTGGGAGGAGAATTTAGTTTTTGTTGTTTCTGTTTTCCCTGGTGTGTGGTACTAATCGGATGTTGGGTAATAAGTAATAATGTTTTGCTAACCCTACAGGTTCGCTCTTATGGGGGGAGGTGTGACGTACCTGGGTACGTGGGTTGGTCATTATCATTATTACTGTATTTATGACACCTTCTGAACATCAGGTTAGTATATTTAATGTGTTATGTTTTGTATATGATGTGTGTGTGTGTAAACATGAGAGCTAATGCTGTCTCTTCTCTCCCTGTCAGGTGCTGCCCATCCCTACTGAAGAGTGCTGATTGCTTAATGAATGACAGCTGATTGGCAATTAGCTCAAGAGGGATGGGTAGCCAAATACCTGACAGGACACACACGTCTCGGCGCGTCAGGGTGTCATTTTTTGCCAGTGACCAAGTGGAGTGAGGTGGCCTCTGGTTGCCACTGTTTGTGTAGTAATTATTACTTTGCTGGTTATGCCAATTGCCACGGTATGTGGACTTTTGATTATGTGCTGCCTGCGTGGACCAAACCCTGTGGGGGGTAGGTATATGGTTGGCCATATTAGATTCGTCCTACACGGTTAACTGCATGGTTAGAGTGGTGTTCCTTCGGTCCCAGATTGCCAACCACGTGGCATGTGGTTGTGTGGTTCGAGTTTGCCTTACTTATTATTGTTCTTCACTTTGTTTGTTCTCCCCTTACCCTTTTCCTTTGTCTGTGTTGTGGGTTGAAATCCCCACTGATAACATCCCTTTTCCCAAAGTGGGTTGAAACCCCCACATTACAATAAAACCAATTTACCATTTGAAAACGTCTTTGTTTACTATCTGCCTACCCGGGACTGTTTGAGAAGCATTTTTCTACTGAGGGGGTTGTTTTTTGCTCATGTAACACCTGCCCAGATTACTATCTTGTATGGTCAATAGACCTCTGTACATGACAATGGTCATAATACGTAAGGTGGGGTATAGTACTATAGGTCTTCACGTTTCTGCTTTGTAGATTGTTGGAACATTGTTGATTATGAATCAAATGACATGATTAGGTCTGTTCTACTCCAATGTTAACAAATATTACTAACATGCGGTTAGACACAATTTTCAAACCAAATACAGCAGTATTTGAAAACTCATAAATGATGTGCCAGATGTCTAGTGTTAGTCCTTGGATGAAGAGCTCAAGAGAATGAACTACTTTTCGGGATGGTGGGGTGTCCCATTTGTTTAAGTTTGGATTAGTGATTGGGTCTATATCTGATTAGAGCTGTTATTTGGATATTAACACTAATGAGCTTGAGCTCCCAAGATAATCGATTGATTTCTATCACACTCGTTAATTAAAACCAGTCCAGTCTGTTTTCGCTGTCGAACACAATGAACATGAATTCCACACCGTTTTTTATACATATTACATGTATTAAATGTCGGGGTCACCTGGGCCCAGTAGTTCAACACTTTTAATCCATATCTGATGGGATCAGATTTGGATTTTGGGTAGATCAAAACCAAAAAACAGGATCACTTTGATATCCGATCAGATCAGGAAATCAAATCAAAGCTTCAAATCAAATCTTCAAAACGGGTAGTTCAAACCGACAACACAGGATTGGGATCAGTTTGATCGCAAAAAAATTTATTATCTTGATCCCACCAGAGGGGTGGATTTCCAGTGGATTACCAGAGCAAAATGTACTATACAATTTATAAAAGAAATATGTTTCAATATAAATAAAATGGCAAAGTTTGTTAACTGAAATAGTACAAAATGTTTAGCCTTCATGGCAAATACATTTAATTTTAAATTTTTTGGTCATGTTTGTGGTGGCCAAAATATCACAACAAAGATTGTCAATCACAAATGTAATTTAGATTAAAGAAGTTTTGAACTACTTGGGGAGAGGAAGTATGGATGTCTGAGAAACATTATGCGGTTTGATCTCTTTGCGGAATAGATTTTTTGGGGAGTCACAAACTGAACCAAAGTGCGTGCAAAGCAATATATTATAAACTTTAAAAACTGCCAAACTCTTTTTTTTTTAAGAAACCTTCCCATCCCCGACTTGACATGTTTTTTTACTCCAGCTTTTGTGTGGAAAGTACAGCAGCGGTTACTTTCCGATGCAGTTTGCGGAGTACATCATTCACGTTCTGTATGTGATTATCTGTGTTGTGTCACTACCACAGCATGGCAATTCAAATACTTAGTAGAGGCCTCGCAAGGAATGCTTGTGAAGTGAGATTTCTTCCAACATTTCTGCCTGTGACCGTTGGTAACCACTTTCAAAAGAAAATGCCTTTCAGGTAAGTATTTGAGAATGCGCATATCAAAATATACAGCTGTTTTCACACATTTGATTGGTTTCACCAAAATAGTTGACCAAAATAGTATTTTAGAAGTTGACTAGCAGTCAATCCCTAATCCCCAATACTCACAAATCCTACATGATAATTGTTGTTTACTATACAGAACACGTTCTGCCATCTTTTCCTCTACAGTAAAAAGAGATGTCTCACCTTGCCGACGTAAAGAGGGTCGTCTCCCGTGTATTCCTCCAGCACAAAGAACTGGTTCCACACCCAGCTGCGCCGCTCCCGGTGGTGCACCCGGCTCCTCCCGGTCCTGTGGGAGCGCTGCACACCGGGTAGGAGCACGGAATCCAAGGTCATGCCGGTGCAGCCCATCTCCCAGATAGGCAGGAGCAATATAGTCAAGGCACTGACCGCGCTCCACACGGGATAGCAGTTCATCTCGGGAGAAATGCCTTCAGGAGCCGATATAGAAAATTGGGGCAGTGGGGGTGTTTATGAAGAGAGACGCTGTCCGGTCCAATCGAGTAAGAATTCCGTACAGGAGGCTCGCTTTCCAGGTCCCGAAAGTCGGGAGACTTGACAACTTCGATGAGGGCCCGGGAATGTTTCACTTCTCAGCAGTTGGTTGAGAAGAGGTGCAAGAAGTTGGAGAGGCGTCTAAAATAAGAGAGAGAGAGAGAGGGAGAGAGAAAGAGAGAGGGAGAGAGAGAGAGATAGAGAGAGAGAAAGAGAGAGAGGAGATATAAGTGTGGATGTCCTCATTTCTACTACTGTACCGTCTATTACATTTAGCTGACGCTTTCATCCAAAGCGACTTACACATTTTGCACGACGAGTCAGCAGGAAGGGCACAACTCTATCAGCTGAGTAACATTGTTCATCAAAGTGTTCAAACTTGAGTGCTGCAGTGTCGAGTGTATGTTAGTATATTAGGAAGAGTGCATGAGAGTATAAGACACGAAGAAGGTTAGTAGTTTAAAAAAATTATGTTTTATTTATTTTTTATTATAATAATAATATTTCAGATATTGAAAGATTGGTCGGGTTTTTGGCTGACTGTGGTGGGAAGTTCGTTCCACCATTGTGGAGCGAGGACAGAGAATAGGTGGCTTCTCCTTACTGTCTATTAAACACAACACTTTCGGGCGCCTGAGTGGCGCACCGCGTACAGCACTACGGTGCAACACGGCCATCCTGGGTTCGACTCCCGGACCCGGCGACCCTTGCCGAATGTCTTCCCCCCGTCTATCTCCCATTCTTCCTCTCTCTCTCTACCGGACTGCCCGGTAGCAAAAATCAATAAAAACCTACAAAAAACATAACTTGTCCAAACAGGACAAGTAACATTTAAAGGGGAACTATCGTATAAATGGCCTTTTTCAGTGTTTAGCATTGTTTCCTAGCTATGTGGACTTATATTAATATGATCTATGTCTCTAATTCTCATATTGGCGCATTCTCCTCTCACAATATTCACCCTCACTGAACTGAGTCATCTGAAAATGTGCTGATCTGTGATGTCAGAGAGACTCAGCTGCATAATAATGTGGCTGTGTAGCATCAGGCCCATGCACCCCATGCCACATCAGCTCAAAACGGCTTAAGGTAGAAAAATGCTGTTTTTGAGTACTTGATTAGAAATAAAAAACAATGAATTAAAAAAAAAATATAATTACAGAGGTGTTCCATAAACTCACAGGAATTGTGTAAAAGTGCCCAAATAGTGAAAGAAATAGTAAAATAGTTCCCCTTTAAACACAACACTTTGAACAATAATAGTGTAACGTTCGACGTTACTGACGACTCACCAACTCAGGGGGGTTAGTTCTCACTTGTACTTTATTACAGTCTCTGGGTTACAGCGCATAACCTGGGTGTATCACCTCTCATCATGTTCAACCACTGCCTCTGAACTTCCCATAGTGCTGTTAACTACCCAGAGAGAGAGCATGCTGGCTGCCACACCCTCTTATACCTTTGGCCGAGGCCAGCCCCTGCACTCCAGCCTCTGTCACCCTGCGGCTTAAGCGACCAATAGCGTTAGTGCTAGCCCGGAATGGCGGAGAGCTGAGTGACAGCCCGGCTGACTAATGACCCCCAAACTCAGGGTCGCTACAATAGCATAGAATGGCGGAGATAATGCAGAAATTATCTGAGAAATACAACAGTGATGCCACTGTGCTGTACAACACTCATTCACATGTAACCTGTCTTCCAGTCATGAAGGTTTAGCATACAGAAGCATACAATTGCAAGACTGTCCATAGGACAGGTACAAAGACACTTGAGAGCTTGTTTCCACTGTGGTGCGTGTGCAACATGTGTGTGAATGTATGCCTGTGTGCAACATAAAACATGGAACATAAAAACATTACATTACAGTACCGTCACACAAGAATACAGTAAATAACACTATAAAGGATTCTGGAAATAATCACTCTGAATGCTATTCTCATAGAGTTACAGAGGTTTGAACACACTGAAATAAACGCTTTTTTTTCATTTTCGTCTGAATTATTTTGCAAACAGATGCCTGCAGATCTCTCTATTCCAGACCTGGGCATTGTACGGCCCGCGGGAAGTTTGGATTTTTTTTTTTACAACTTAGGTAGGTAGATTACATTTTTAGAGACTGAAGTACAGAAAAAAGGTACCGTTGGGTACCGGTATCGATTCACAGGTACCGGTACCGTATCGGTTCAAATGTGAACGGTACCCATCCCTACTGAACACACAACTGCAGGGCAAGGGCATTTTTGCTCATGAAATGCATAGCCAGGTGAAAGCCTTCATGACAAAGTTGCAATTAATTTCAAGGCAACTAGGCAGCAACAATCTCAAACACATGAAAACCCTGAAAGAAGTCAAACCATCAGCTGATCACCGGCACAGGTACTCATCCATGTTGGGAGCACTGCATGATGAATTTTCAAGGCGTTTTCAAGATTTCAAAAAGGTTGAGGATGAAATGCAGCTGGTTTCCTCTCCCTTTACCTGCAGTGTTGATAGTTGTTCAGCTTGAACTCATTGACCTGCAGTCTGATTCACTACTGAAAGAGCACTTTAAGTCAGCATCACTGCTAGAGTTCTACTCTGCTCTCAAGGAGGAGAACTTTCCAAACATGAGGAGACATGCTCAGAAGATGTTGGTTCTCTTTGGATCCACCTACATATTAGTGATGTGACGATTCATCGATTTGCATCGGTGCGCCGGCATCAGTGATGCCACAGATTACTTGTAAAAGTAATCTGATTACTGATTATTGATTACTCCTTTAAAAAGTAATCCAAGTTACTTTACTGATTACTTGATTATCAGAGTAACTTAGTTACTTTGAAAGTAACTAGGTTACGAAGTCGTCGTCGTTCCCCCAACCGTTTTTTTTAAACGCTTTATTGAAAGTGCATAAATTGTTTTTAACTTGTTTCTCTGCACATAACGTAAATTGTTAAACTAGTGCTTCAGCTTCTGTACCATCAAGTATGGTAAAGCAACAGTCTATGATGCTCACAGCATTAGAGCAGCCAGCCAGTGGTTTTACAAAACCAGTGTATCCATTCACATCTAACAAATGCAGGCTGAACTATTCAATTATATCAACTGTAACTATTAAATTGTTTTTATAAATGTCTCTCTATAAACATACAATCAGTCTCTCTTTAACATGTAAATTAACTGTAAATCTGGCAAATAAGAGCTTTTGCTCTGCCACCATCAAATATACATTAATCAAAAGGGAAAGAAACAATCTCTCTCTTTTGCTGTTTGGCTGGCCTCCGAGTCCTCCTGTACCTACTAGTCGAAGCGTCGGCTAGTGTTGTGATTCCAGATGCTTTCAATGCAATTGGATGTGCTGTTTTTAGCGGTAGACAGTATTTTGTTTCCTCCGCATATGAACGTGAAGTAGTGACTGATGAGCGTTTTGGGATGGAAGTCTGAACAGAAACTCACTTTTAATTTTGCCAAGCGTTTTGGGGTGGAATTCTCCGACGACGGAGCCCTGCTGTCACACGATTGGCGCATATGTCACATGACGTGCTGTGAAGACCCGCCCTACTCTGCCTCTGATTCGCAGACTGTGGATGGGGAATGTGATTGTACCAAAACAGAGTCACTCACAGACAGAGTGTCCAGTCACGCCGCGGCCCGCGGGACACATTCTTGTGTAACCCTTTCACTGCCACACTACGTCACTCCCAAAAGAAAAACAGCTCAAAATGTATTTTTGACTGTCGAAAACGAAATAAAATACTGCATTCCGCCTGCATTATGAATTTATGATGAGATAGTAACGAAATAGTAATGCACAGCCACTTGGACAAGTAACTGCAATCAGATTACTGGCTTTTAAAGATTAACGCGTTAGATTACTATTTTCGGGGGAAAGTAATCAGATTACAATAACGCGTTACTTAGTAACGCGTTACCGGCATCACTGGCCGGCATACACGTTCACGATGCGAGTGCACTGGTGGAATTAGTGCGCATCGGAAAAATGTCAGGCTGAACTCGCGATGCATCTTGTTGTAGCGTCTTTGCATCGGTCATAATTTCCTCTCATCCACTTGTCAGCAGTGCACTGTGACTGCACACACACACAGCAGATACTATTGCTTTGCTACTACATAAGGCGAGAGCCGCGTCACAGTTATCAACAAACAGTGGAAGTCGAGGAGACATGCTAACGCTAGTAGCCTCTGGCTAACGCCAGTTAGCCGTTCAACTAACGCTAAACTAGTGTCTAACTAACTTACTAAAGTGACTATGCAACACCAGTACCATTAGTGAGGAGGGGGGGGGGGGGGTATATTGAAGACGCTTGACAACAGGGGTTCAAAGATAACTTCACATTTATTGGTTATTCGTTTCTTAATTATATCGCTTCATGCAATCCATCCAGCCTGGCTCCGTGTTGTTGACATAATGCGGCTGCTACGGTCGGAAAGTATAGACGCATCCTAGTGACCTAGTCTAGTGTGTGACATCATCAACTGTCGACGGCAGCTCAGACGGGGAGGGTCTCTCTCTCTCTCTCTCTCTCTCTCTCTCTCTCTCTCTCTCTCTCTCTCTCTCTCTCTCTCTCTCTCTCTCTCTCTCTCTCTCTCTCTCTCTCTCTCTCTCTCTCTCTCTCTCTCTCTCTCTCGTGTGTGTGTTTTTAGCTAAAGTGGATAGAAAAGACAGTTTATGCAAAAGTCTTCTTAGGCACCCAAGAGTTTTTATATAAATTGTCTTACAGTAGATTCTTTTATTTTTAATAATAATATAAGCTGCATATAAGGAATACAACCAAATCCTCTGTCATACCATAAAATTGTATCATTATTTTTCATCGTGTTGAATCGCATCGTATCGCCCCGAATCGGATTATGTTGAATCAAATCGTATAGAATCGTATCGTATCTCAACAGGGGGTGAATCATATCGCATCGCATCGCCCGGTGCTTCAAATGTATCATTAATGTATCGTATCGTTGGCACCGTATCGAGATGCGCATCGCATCGGCCTCAGTGAGGAGATGCACATCCCTACTACATATGTGGACAGACATTCTCAGTCATGACGTTTACCAAGTCCAGGTACAGATCCTCTCTCACTGATGAACATCTGGCAGCTGTGCTTCGCATCTCCACCTCAGACATGCAACCTGACTTTGATGGACTTGTTAAAGCTCAACAGAGTGGATTTCTCACACTGAATGAAAAAAAAAAGAACTGAAGAACACTAAAATGTGGAAATATAACAAGTGAAATGGGACACTTGATCTTTTTCTTTTCTTTTTTTTGCACAGTTCTGAAAACATTAAATGTTTAATATAGGCATGTAAAGTAAAAAAGGCTACAAAACTGGGACACTTTTCTTTACACAGTTTAGTGACATGTCTTGTTTATTTTGGCTAAGATGATGTGATGTCTTTAGAAAGCTAAGAAAATCCTTGTTTCAATAGTATATGAAACTCAAAATGCCCTTTGTTATTAACCCTTTATCTGCCAGAGATTATTCTTTTTAAAGATTTATTTTTTGGCGTATTGCTACTGGGCAGTCCAGTAGAGAGAGAGAGAGGAGGAATGGGAGACAGAGTGGGGGGAAGACATTCGGCAAATAACGACGGGTTCGGGAGTCGAACCCGGGTCGGCCGCGTGTGGTTCGCCACTGGGGCACCCTGCCAGAGATTATTCTGATCTTAATCCACTCTCTGCCACCACTGTAAGTCTATGGAGATGTTCCCCTTCTTTGCAGGGCTATAACTTTTTAAATTGTATTGCTAAATTGACATTACTATGGCCCATTCAACATCAAGTATCTATCGTTTAGGATGTAGCAACGTTCTACTTTTTCATTCACACATTCATACTAAAATATGGTCTAAAGTATAAATATGTTTTTATCGTTTTCTGCAGCATTCCATAGAACGTGAGTTATAGACATAAATACATATATTATTAGATCATCAAATGTAGTTTGATACCGATTGACGTCAGATTAAAAATATCAATTGTATAAGGTCCTAAACGTCATGCCTCATCATCTGCTGGTGACCGGAGGGGGGGGGGGGGGGGGGGGTTTATAAGTCCGTGGCCGACGTTAAATCATTTATGTAGTATGGGTGATATGTTGATCGGAGCAGTTTGTATGTATAATAATAATCAAACACGCTGAAACTCACCGCAGCTTCCTCGTAGCATTGGGCGATCAGCGTGGAGCAGAAAGTTCGCTATTATGGGATGTCGATCTAGTTGGTCCAGTTCCAGGTTGTATAATACTATATACGTCCAAATCATGTTGTTTATCGAGTTATTGGCAACGGATAGCTATCCAGTGTATCAAGCTGGAGTCCTGCGAGCGACATCGAGTGGCCAGACGAAATATGGGTGAGCACCACTTCCGGCCGCTCACTTTTTTTTTGTGTTTTATTTTTTTTATTATTTTTTAAACATAACATAAAATTAGATATACAAGCATTAATTAACAGTACACATCCAATGAAATCACCATTTAAATAAATGTAGTATACGAGATATACACCTAATACTTGCTATCTAATACCCTACATACATATTCTCTTGCTCGCTCCCCCCCCCCCGGACCACCACTTGGATAATCCATCCATTATCATTCGCTCCTAACCAGGCACTACAATTCATATGCTAGCTTTTATTCTCTCCACCACTTCTAACCACATTGCAATTTTGGTTTCACTGACACCTAAAATTCTTGCTGTAGATATTTCTAGATAAATCACATCGAGATATGTAAGAACCCAAACCTTCCGACACATTTTTTCCGGTTGAAACCATCGTGATGCTATCAGCTTTTTAGCCGCTGTGATACCAGATAAAACTAATATCTTTAGCTGTATAGGGACTGCAAACTCAAAAACATCGTTCAACAGCAATACAGAGGGGTGTACAGGTATATTCAGAATTAAGAAATTTGATAATTGCTGGCACACTTCTTTCCAGAATATCTTAACTGGTGGGCAATCCCAGTACATGTGCATAAATGTACCCTCATCCCCATTTGTACATAAGGAGCATCTGGAGTCTTGTTTAAGTCCCATTCTGTTAAATCTTATAGGAGTCAGGTATGTCCTATGAATATAGTTAAGATTAATTTGTTGATGGTCCGGGTTACGTGACGCAATTCGAACGTTTGCCCAGACTTCTTGCCAATCAAAATTAATTTCCAGGTCTGGTATATCCCTCCTCCAGACTGAGTCTAGGGGGAGGATTCCATACGAGGACGTTAGTAATTGATGATAAAAATCAGATACAAAACCTCTCGATGTCTCTCTTTCATAGAAGAATTTGTGATATCTGTGGTGCTCAATTGGTATCCTTAATGGGACTCCATGAGCCTTCAAAAATACCAATAACTGTGCGTAAAAATAATGTGTGGAACTGGTGAGATTAAATTTTTTATGTATGTCTTTATATCTACAAAAACCCAGTTTGTTGAAAACATCACCTAATGTGTGTATGCCCTGCTTTTCCCATTTAGAATATCTTATAGGTCATTTTCCAATCAGGAGTGCATTGTTATTGAATAGGGGAGTATGACTATGCCATTTATGTAGGTTAGAATTTTTTTTTTTTGTGTGTCACGCCATATCCAGATTGCATGAGTAATAATGGGGCCAAATTTCAATTCGCATTGCTTAATTGATAATTTGGTGTATACTATGTCCTGCAGTCTATGTGGTGCTACTATATTTACTTCTAAGTTTCTCCACGATACAGATGCTTGGGAATCAAACCAGGTTGTCAGTGGTCTTAAAGTGTACGCCTTAAAATAGTGGTAAAAATCTGGAAATGCCATACCTCCGTCGGCTTTGTTTCTCTGTGCGGTGGATCTTTTTATACATGGAGGTTTGTTATTCCAAATAAATTTGTATGCGGTAGAGTTACATTTTTTCCAGTAACCATCTGGAGGGGGTAACGGTAGCATTGAGCTAATGAAGTTGATTCTAGGTAGGACATCCATCTTAACTATTGATACCCGTGCCTGTACTGAGTTTTTAAGTTTGGACCACCTGTCAAAGTCGTATTTGATCTTATCTTGGATTTTTATGTAATTGTACTTCACCGATTGGCTTATAGTAGGGAATACTTCAACTCCTAAACATCTGAAGTGTTTAACCATTCGTATTTCTTCTGGAAGGAGTATATTTTTTGCAGGGGCATTAACACTTTGAGTGCCACTCACGAGATTTCTCGGGTTTTTTTATAGGTGGTTGCGTGCCACTCACGAGATTTCTCAGAATTTATTTTTTTATTTTTTTTTGCGATCTGAAAAATTATTGCATCACCCGAGCCTACCCGAGTATAGCCGAGGGGCGCCGGCGATCACTGTGGAAAAAAGCGCCCCCTGTCGTCTCCCAGATGACATAAGTGATTTTGGAATGGACTCAATGAAAATGAATGGGGAAAAAAATCCGGTACTCCACATTTTCCAGTTCACTGATCCAGCCGGGGTTACCAGAGTTCATTCTGGAGCATCAGAGCCCTGCGGATCATGGAGTTCTACTGTATCGCGTTGGATCCATACACGTATCGATTTTTTCGAATGGTGATCAGGAATTGGAATATACCAGTTGGATACCATCTGATGTCAGGTAAGGACTCTATGTTATCAGTGGTAGGATAATCAGAGTAAGTTTGATGAAGTTATAAGCTGTTTTGTGAAATGTCTTCTTTCGGTTTCACTGTAAAACTCCGTGAGGAAATCAACGGAGAGATTATCAGTGCGCGGCCGTAATGTGCTTGCGTGCACGTATAATATTGATCATCTAGCGTTTATTTGAAAACGATTAATAAAAAGGCCGACGAATATCAACGTTGTGGAATAGTCCACTAAAAGACGATTTTCATAGAATGCTCCAGAATGAGCTGTTTTTTATATCAAAACGGGGGCTTTTCTAACTGCTCTGAAACGGAAACGACGTGATAAAAAAACAATCTGCCTTCACAGCACTGACTGGAAAATAGTATTTGATAATGCGATGGACAGATTAGACACATAGCCATAATTTAAAACATAGATTAGGCGATATTAACGTTAACATTGGCGCCGATGGTGGCATTCAAGCGGTAAAACGGAAAACCAGGCGTGGCGCTCAAAGTGTTAAGTGGAAGGAAAGCCGACTTTGGCCAATTTATCCTAAATCCCGATAGATTGCCAAAGTCATCAATCAACTTGAGAAGATGAGGCATTGAGGCGTTAGGGTTTTGCATGAACAATATTACGTCGTCCGCATATAAACTAATTTGATGTTGTGTGCCCTTGATTGCGATTGGTTCTATGGATTGGGATTGTCTTATATATTGTGCTAAAGGCTCTAATGATAAAGCGAATAGTCCGGGGCTAAGAGGGCAACCCTGTCTAGAAGAGCGTGATACCGGAAAGATTTCGGAGGTGATTATAGTTTAGTTTAGTTTAGTTTATTTGACAATTGTTAAAAAATACATTACATGTTACAACAAGTCATGCATCCTAACATTATCAAGGATAGCACAAAAAAGTCACAGACTTATTTCCATTGTGGTCCTTGGTCTCAGCAGCACATGGTATTTTCATAAACATGTATTACACATATTACCATCAGCCTACAGTATATTGCTAAAAATAGAATTAAAAAGTCAAATACAACATTATTAATAAAATATACAAATACAATATACAAAATTTACAGACACACTAAAACTACACTTCATTAAAAACTAAAACCTTCCTTAGTTACTCTGGGACATTTTCTAGGAGCCTTTTCCTAACGTTCACCTTGAAACTATACAGGTTCACGATCTGTTTGGTGGTCAAAGGCAACTCATTCCACTCCTGTGCTCCTTTGTGAGCCAATGAGCACTGCCCCATATTTGTTCTACACCTTGGAGGATGCAGGTTTGCTATGCTAAATCTCGTTCTGTGGCTGTGTGATTCACTAACACTAGTAAAATAGTTACTAAAATATTTCGGGGCCCTGTTATTTATTATTTTGTGTACCATGTTGAGCCTAAGCTGGGCTACTCTGGCCTCAACTGGTAGCCAGTTGAGCTCCTGAAAATGTCTCCTCCCAACATGATCACAAGGTCCTAGGCCCATCACAACCCTGATCAGCTTATTCTGTGACACCTGTAGTTTCTTCTTTAATGAAGCTGACAGTCCCTCAAACCAGGCTACACTAGTATAATCAAAATGACACTGCACCAGGCTGTTGGCCAGTAGTCTAAGGCTTTCCCTGTCAAGTAGATTGGCCTTTCTAGCCAAAAACCTTGTGCGACCATTTACCTTACCCAGCACCTGTAAGGCCATTCCCTCCCCCCCCCAGACTGTCATCCAGCATACAGCCCAGGTACTTCACTGCCGTTCTTGTTGCTATAACCTCAGACCCTAATTCTACCTTGAGTTCAGGAGCCTTTTTTAATCTGGTCTTAGATCCGAACAAAATAGACTCTGTTTTGCCTAAGTGAAGTGAGAGCCTATTGTCAGACAGCCAATTCCTGACCTTAGAGAGTTCCTCTCCTAGCCTTCTTTGGAGTGTACTCAGATCCTTATGGGAGATGAGCAAAGCTGAATCATCTGCAAATAAGAATAAATTACAAGAACATGCTTCTCTCATATCATTTATGTACAATACAAATAGCAATGGTCCTAAAACACTTCCTTGCGGCACCCCACAAACTATTTGTTTGGCATTCGACAAAAAACCATTGACCTCTACCCTCTGGTCCCTGTCTATCAGATATGAGGCAATCCACTTTACAGCTGTATCATTCAGTCCCAGAGCTTTCAGTTTATTAAGCAGTAGACCATGATTTACTGTGTTGAAGGCTTTCTGAAGATCAAGTAAGACCATTCCACACAGTTTCCCTTCATCCATCTCCTTTCTAATAAAATCAGTCATATAAAGGATGCATGAGTCTGTAGAATATGACTTCCTAAACCCTGATTGAAATTCATATAGAAGATTGTCTTTGCTTACATATTCTGATATCTGCTCGTGCACCACTCTTTCTAAAATCTTGGACGTGACACTCAAAATGGATACTGGCCTGTAATTACCAGGCTCAGAGCTATTCCCTTTTTTATACAAGGGAATAATCTTTGCATGTTTAGTACCACTTGGTACAATGCCTTGCTCTAGGGAGAGGTTAATAAGATGTGCAACACATGGAGCTATTTCCTGTGCCCCATCTCTTAAAAACTTTGCAGAAATGTTGTCCAAGCCAGTGGCTTTTGCTATATTAAGCTCGGCCAACATTTCTGCTACTTTCTCAACTGTCACTTTGGTCAAGGTAAACGAATTGGCCAGTACCCCTCTGCCAGAATAAAACCTCTGAATAAACTCCTCTCCATATACTCCTGTCTTAGGCGGCAATGCATCAACAAGCTTGTTGGCTACTGAGGTAAAGAAGGCATTAAATTCATTGGTCACCTGTGCTTTATCAAATTCTATTTTACCTTTGATATTTAGGCCAATATTGGGCTTGCCACTGCTGGCTTTGCCCCCACAACCCATGTCTTTCAGAGCTTTCCATAGCTTCTTAGGTTCATTTTTGTTTTCCTTTATTAGATTAATGTAGTACTCCTTTTTGGTTACCTTAATCCTTCATTGTGCTTCATTTCTGCGTTGTTTATATACATCAGCATCTGCTTGCTCATGGGATTTCTTAAATTTCAGCAAGGCCTCCTCCCTTTGCTTAATAGCATTTATAATTTCTGGGTTAAGCCATGGGCTTGATCTCTGCTTTAACCTAACTTGCTTATATGGAGCCATAGTATTCACTACCTTAAGGAAACAGTGGTTAAACAAATCCCAGGCACCATCAACACAATCATTTTCCAACACTGCACACCAGTCCATGTTCCTAAGCTGCTCCCTAAAGGACTCAACACAGTAGTTCTTGTAAGATCTGATTTTAATGTTTTTATGGCTAGAACATTTTTCTCTATGAACCTTCCTGATACAGTATGTGATGAAGTGGTCACTGATACCATAAGCAATCACACCATGTTGTGATATATTGCATTTGTCTGACACCATGATAAGATCTATTATAGTTTGGGTAGTTTTACTTATTCGGGTGGGTTCATTAATCAGCTGAGTTAAGTCAAACAGTTTGCTAAACCTAGTAAAAGCACCATGCGTTGGACAGTCCTTGTTAGATACATCAGTATTAAAATCACCCATCAAAATAAAAAAAATGTTTTCGTCACACCACAGCTAGAAAATACATTCTCTAGATTATCATAAAATGCACTTTGATCAAGTGGTCTATAACAAACTCCCAATAGCACTGGTTTTGTTTTTGTCAGGTGAATGTCCAGCAGCACCACTTCAACTTCATCACCCGCGTCAGTCCTAACAGTAAAATTAATATCATTTCTCACAAAAGCACAGACCCCCCCTCCATTACGACTGCGATCCTTTCTGGCTACAGAGTAATTGGGTATATCTATTTCTGAATCACTGATACTGGGATCAAGCCAGGTCTCTGTAAAACAAATAACTCCCACCTGTGTTTTATAAGCCAGCAGACGAATCTCATCTATCTTTGGTAGTAAGCTCCTCACATTCAGGTGCATAAAGTGAAGTCCTTTCGGTCTGAAGACTTCTTCTAAGACTTCATCATGTAGCATTGGGTTATTAGTTACAGGGGAGGGAGGGTGTTGGTCCAGCTGAGCATCCAACACAGAGAAGGTGGTATGTCAGGCCTCGACGCTGGAGATGTGACGTGCAAAGTTTATGGCCAGAGCTGCAATCCCATTGTGATTGGGGTGGAGATTGTCATGTTTGTAAAGATTAGACTCAGTCCAGAATGAGTCGAAGTGGCTGATAAAGCCGTGACCACAAGCTGAGCTGAAATGTCGCAGCCACTGATCGGCACTGTATAGCCGACTAAAATGTTCTGAGCTCCGTCTGAGGGTGGGGATTAGACCGGAGAATGTACAGGTTTTCCCAAGGCTCTCTATCAGCACTGCCAGTGTTTCGTAATCTTTGGTGAGTTTGCTGTGCCCGTAAGTCTCGCGATGTTCTGCTGATTGTCTACACCTGAGGCTGACGTCATTCACTCCCACATGCACGATGACTGTATGAGCAGATGGGTAGAGCTCCACAATTGATGGGATATGTTGGATTAGATCAAGAATTTTTGCACCAGAAAACGAGTACAAGATGCCCTTGGGAATCGGGACGCTTCTCACTATGGAATCCCCCACAAGGATGTATTCCGGAGGGGAAAACAAAGAGGGCTTGCCAATATTTGCGGTATCCTGGGGAGGTAAATGGCTAGCATCAGCTATGCTAGCTGTAGCAGCGTTATCAGCGTGCGAGGAAACAAGGGAGGCTGTGGGGGCCAGCGGGGAGCATTTGCGTGTACGCTTACCGGAGGGAGAGCGAGACGTAGGCCGTGACCTGGAAACGTTGCTGCCGGCAGAGGTGCGTTTCCTACGTGAGGTAGCCCCGTCTCCCTTCACCGTCTTGGACCAGGCAGCTAGTCCAGCGGCGCTATGTGGCCGAATTGGAGAGATCTCGGGGCAGTGAGACGGTGGCGTTTCATCGTGGAGTTGAAGATGTTCCTCATCACGTCTCAGGGGATCAGGAAACTGCGGGGTCAGCTTTCTTTTCTTTGTCTGCAATCCCTTTGTCTCCACCGAGGCCCAGGAGGATGCGGTGTGAGGCTTGCTATTTGCGGCTAGCGTTAGCCCAGGGTAGGCAGCCAGCGAAGCGGCGCCGCCACGCCGGAGGGTCCGATCTGGGGAAGCTGCTCCTTGGTTAACACCATGCTTGTCAGAAGAAGGTGATCCCGAGGCGTCTAAGTGTTCTGACAATGGAGCATAACGATTTGAGAGCATCGGGGAGTCCATGGGGTCGAAGAGAGGAAGGGATACTATTCTTTTCCTCCTCACAACTGTTGCCCAGGAGGGGCGAGCAGGCGAGGGGACAGCGGCCGATGGCTCCATACCATCCAGTCGGGACAGGAGCTCAGTTTGGCGACTAAGAAGTTCCACAATGAGGTGTTCTATGGATTTAATTTCGGCCCGCACTTGTCAATGTCCGAAGTCGCGGCCATACTTCCGCGTCGGCGTCGCCAAGCCAACAAGCCAGGTATGTAAACAACCTCCGAAATGTCTGGATGTTGCTTGTGTGTGGTCAAGTTTTGCAGAGAGTGAAAGAGAGTAAAAACAGGATAAATCAGGGTACAATCGGATAAAACACTTGATAAAAACAGGCTAAAAGCACTTAAAAACGTGAGTATCAAACGTGCCCGCAGCTCAATGCAGTAATAATTTCCCGGGAGCTCTTTGAAATGCGACCGACGTCACGGACCTGCGACGGACCACTGTCACGGAGTTGGAGAGAAGAAGTGAATACCTGTTGTAATCATGGCCGATGGGTCTTTGTATAATACTTTAATCATATCAATGAATCCTTTTCCTAACCCCATCCTTTCTAATACTGCCCATAGATAAGACCATTCCAACCTATCAAAGGCTTTCATCGCATCCAGGGACAGCATCGCCTTAGGTGTGGTGTCATCCTTGCTGGCATCTAGCACATGTAGTAACCGCCTTATATTATCCATGATCAAGCGGCCTCTTATGAAGCCTTCCGGCCGCTCACTTCCGGTTTTGGCACCTCGCCGATCGGCCACCAGATGACGGTCTTGCACCGTTGGAGAGTTGAGAGGAGCTCTACAGCACCCGTCAAGTCTCCGTGGGTGAAATATGATTGCCATGACAGATTTTTGAAATATTGATCTCAAAGACGCTGTACGACGTCATTGGCAGATTACGCATGGCGAGGAATGACGTCTAAACACGTCATTGGCGATTAAAGGGTTAATGTTTCACATTTTGTTTAGCATTTTGGAAATAAATTCTATTTGAATAAATGATATTTTTGAAAGCTAACGTCACCTTTTAATTGCCAAATAATAACATACACTCTTACCAGGGGTCAAAACAATGCCATTTACTGCTTTTTATATAGAAATAAAATGTATATTATGCATAATTGAGTTTGGAATTTTGGCCCGGCCCTCCAACATATTTTCAGTTGCTCATTCGGCCCCCTGGGAAAAAGAATTGCCCACCCCTGCTCTACTCTATAGTTATTAACTGAAAACACTGCTGGGGCCATAGCCTGAAGTCTTACCTAGAACATATCCAAAGTCAGTAACAATATTACAAAAAGGGGCGGCTAAGTGGCACAGTGGGCAAGGCGCTCGCCACTAATGCAGGAGATGCTGGGTTCGAGCCCAGCTCTCGGCATTGCTACCAGCTTGGCTGGTCGTTCATACTAATACAATTGGCAGTATTAGGCGGTGGGGAGCTGGTGGGTAGGGATTGGACGTTGTGGACAGCGACTCCTACAGGTCGGTTGGTGCACATGCGCAGCAGAATCAGGAAGCAACGAGGGCGGCGTGTCCCTCCCACGCAGACCCTCGCCGCTGAGAGATCACGCTGTTCAAGTGAAAAGATGCGACAGCTGCCTCCTCTTGTACCGGAGGGGACACGTGATGCAAGGCTTGGTCCACATTGCAGCCGACCTGTGGGAGGCATGGCCTAACAGCGTTCGAGACAGGGGAGGGTAGAATTTGACAATACGAAATTGGGATGGGAGAAAAATAGAAAATGGGAGAAAAAGTAGATAAAAAAATAAAACAATATTACAAACAATCTTTATGTATGTTTAGGTTTTTTTTCCAAAAATTTGTGAAAGGAGTCAGTCCCCTCTCACCCTCCCCCAATAATATCTTGTCACATACACTACCCCCACCTCTTCCCACCCCCTTCTCACACAACAACAGATCAACAACAGATCAGCGCAATTTGCGCTCCGGAGAGAGAGGTGCACGTTCATTATCTTGCGTACGGTACGCTTTACCGCTTTTACCGCTCCTCTGTCTCAGAAAACCAACTCAAGTAAGATGTCGTTCTTTTCAGAATTTCATTGGCTACACAAACGGTCAATCATTTTCAGTGTCAGTGGTGATTTGTCCGGTCATTGAGAGGCAAAACCGGAGGTGGTAACTTTTTTCTAAACTGACGCTCGTTGGCTACATGGTTTCAGAACCCGAGATTGGAAGCACGTAATAGGTCAAGCGGCGTGTCAATGAAATGGCAGCCATTTTATTTTTCAACCGGTGTGTTGATTGAGAGACAATAAGACAGCGTGACGCTGACAGGCGGCTGTAAAATGTGTCACGATATGCGACGGCCAGCATTTAATAACCAGGCCCCAGTATCCAGATCCATATCCAAGAATCTGTCATACATAATTATTATTGTTTTTCTTTCATATTTGAAGTTCCTGGTGAATTACAACTGACAACACAGAATGGTTAATTTGGTCAACAGGACACTTTTGTGAGAACGCCTTCTTTCTAGGGCTGGGCGATATGGCCTAAATATGATATCACGATATTTTCTGACCTTTCGGCGATACACGATACGCATCACAATGTTTTTCTTTTTTTCCCCAAACAATTCATTGAGGCTTACCAAGACAGTATTTGAGTTTGCAAGCTAACATTAAAGACAAAATAAAATACCCATGCATTTAGCATTTTTATATTATATATTAGATTTAGATTGGATTATTAGATTATATATTGCATATATTTAGCAATGAGATATTATATGATTTAGATATGAAATATGATGAATTGAAAATGAGGGACCCTGATGTAAACAAGACGAAAGTCTCTCTGGTCTGCATCCTCCAATCCACTGTTGACTGTTGTTGTATTGAGCTGTACTGTATTGTACCCATGCTGCAATCTCTTAATAACGTTCTCATTCATTCAGTCGGCAAACAGAATCATTTTGATTGACAGTCGCGTCTGCCAATTACGTCACATCGCTTGCACCCGCCCTGCTGTTCTTAGCACCAATCGGCAAGCGCGTATTCATTTTTTACTTCCGCCATTGGAGAGCTAATGACAATAACAATGGCAGCGGTAGCTCGCCGCGGCCGACGTTTAGCTTTTAGCTCCGCAGAAGGACTAAGCGACTGGAGGCATAATGATTTTACTGCAACGGATGTTATAATAAAAGCCTTTCCATACATCTGTCTGATTGAAAACTTTATTAACAGACCGCAGAATGGGCACAACTGAGTCAGCACGGGCTGAGATATGAACGACTAACGCTTGCTATATCTAGGTCGACCTCGGTCGTTGCTATGTAAATACGCTGATGTTATTGAAAGTGTAACTATATAACGTTAATGCCACAAAACGAATGCCTTTGTTATCATAAGTAGTAACTTTTGATGCAGTGAGTAGTGTGTGTGTGGGGCGGCGCTGTTCAAAAGTGTCAACGTGTGGACCAGATTGACGCGACACAAGCCTCTTGGTCAAAACATCACGATATCCACGATACGTTTAAAAAGTGTATCGTTAATGAACTGTACCCGATATTTATATAATATCGTCATATCGCCCAGCAGTACTTCTTTCCACTTAAATCTTGCTTCTACGCATGCGGCATCCATTGGTTACTTCCACAAGAGTCCTTAGTTACCATGACAACCACTCACTGTATGACTCCCAGCCTTTTGGCAGAGAGAGAGAGTGACTTATTAATACAATATTTAATAATTAATTTTATAATTCACTTTAAAACTCACATTTCACCTCAAGGGACAGTAAATGATCATTTCACTCAGCATAAAAAAAATCACATCATATTAAATAATCTTCTCTGAATGTGTTCGTTTTGTAGTGGGGGGTAGTTTCATTGATGCCGCCATCTTTAGTGTTATGGATTTCCCCATTCAAAAAAACCCTCAGTGATCGGTCTCCTCATTATATAGACTGTCTCTGGTACTAACTGGGCCCTGGGCCATTCCAACTCCATCTGATTCATGTCACTCCCATCCAATGAAACCCAAGGGTCCTCCGCTTTTAAACGGAGCATCGGATTGGATTCATCACAGCGCTGACATGCTGCTCCTTCCCTCAGATCAGTCACAGCTGGTGCTGTTGTGATTGAATGAATTACGTTCACTGCATGGAGGTTCTTCTCAGTTACGGTGTGTTCGGACCAAACCGTTCTGGGACTCTCTGAGAGGTACATTTATATTTTACATGTTGTCATTTAGCTGACACTTTTATCCAAAGCGACTTACAAGTTCTGTATGACAACTCTTACAACTGACTGATTAACATGTTGAACATCATGTTCATCAAACAGTGCTAAAACATGGGTGCGGCAGTGTTGAGTGCCTAGTAGTATAGACATATTAGTATAGTAGGAGTGCATGATAAGACAGTAAGAAGGTTATTTAAACCCTCCTGGAGCTTGGATAGGAGTGGGTCTGAGGCGGCCAGAGGATGTAGAGAGTGAAGGGGTCTTGAAGGTGTGTAGTTAGACCATAGACCACCGCAACACTTCCGGTATTCTGAAATCATGCGGGAGAGAGCGGGGGGAGAAAATGAATGTGGATGAGGGCCTTGACATTAAGTGGTTGTAGCTACGGCTGTGTGTGTGCGGGAGACATGATCCAATAGAATTGTATACGCCTGAGTCTCCTGAATACGGAGAGACCAATCCCAAGTCGATCGGCACTTTCTTGGCTGAGCTATAGTAACTTTTCCGCACCTACTCCCGAACAATGCATGCACAGATTGATAAACCTAGATCTCTGGACAATCCAGAGAGACTCCGTGGGCAATCTGCGGCAAACTGGTCTCTCCGCGTTCAGGAGAGTCAGGTGTATATAAAAGTCTATTGGATCATGTCTCCAGCACCCCCACAGCCGTAGCTACAAGCACTTAATGTCAAGGCTCTCATCCACATTCATGAATTTTCTCCCCCCGCTCTCTCTCCCATGTAATGTAGTAACGCAGTGGTCTATTGACCGGAGGGAGGCGGGACTACCACTGGGAAGGGAGGGGGGACTACCACTGGGGAGGGAGGCGGGACTACCACTGGGGAGGGAGGCGGGACTACCCCTGAGGAGGGAGGCGGGACTACCACTGGGGAGGGAGGCGGGACTACCCCTGAGGAGGGAGGCGGGACTACCACTGAGGAGGGAGGCGGGACTACCACTGAGGAGGGAGGCGGGACTACCACTGGGGAGGGAGGCGGGACTACCACTGAGGAGCTCCCCGAGAACGACATACCTTCAGGGCTTTTCTTCTGTTTGCATTCGCACCGCTAACAGATACACTGAAGTAGGGCTGTCTTAAATACTTCGAAGCTTCGAAGCTTTGTTCGATGGGCATGGGATTCGATTATGAAAAAAAATTCGATTATGTTAAAAAAAAGAAAAAAAGAAAAAAATATGATATATTTCTTTTGTGCAAAATCAACTCTGCCTCTCTTTGTTAATTACAACAAGCAATGCTGTTTGTTATTTAAGATGAGGTCGGACTCGGCACTGACAGATTTGTGTTCATTGTGCTGCTTTTATAAAGCCTCAAATGACGGAAGCAAAGTGTTTAGTTAGTCTAAGATTTAAAAAGGTTTAAACTTTACAGCACTGACCAAGTTGAACAAAGTGCTGTACAAGTCCCACAACATAAAAAATATATATATATATATATATTTAATATTACTTTTTTATTTTAATTTTTTATTTCGAAGCTTCGAATTAAAATCGAATCTCGGCCCGAAGCTTCGAATTCCAAAAAAATAATCGAAGGTCAGCCCTACACTGAAGTGATGTAAGCCGACCTGCCTCTGCCTGCCCTTTGAGAGGAGAGTGGAGACGAGACGGTGCCTAGATCGCACTAGATTGACATTTGGTTGATAGCAAGATGAGGGTACTACTTTAACCTCTTAAGCCCTAGCCATATTTTCAGAAAATCTGCTTAAAAGTACATATAAGGGCGCCCCAGTGGCGAACCACATAACGCGCTGAGTCGCGGCACGGCCGACCCAGGTTCGATTCCCGGACCCGTCGTTATTTGCCGAATGTCTTCCCCCCACTCTGTCTCCCGTTCCTCCTCTCTCTATCTACTGGACTGCCCAGTAGCAAAAAGCGATAAACGCTAAAAAAAAATCTTAAAAAAAAAAAAGTACATATACAAGTAAACGAAAGATTGCTCCATTTCTACAAGTTAGCTAAACAAATGTAGTGCTGAAAGTATATACTTTGACTGCTGTTTTGATAGGGTTAGGGTCTACATTTGAAAGAGAAACACACAACATCACTTAATACAGACTTTATTGATCTATCTATCTGAAATAAATCTCATACCGGTACCGGCCCAATCAGGCTTAAGAGGTTAAATACTACAAATATGAAACTGTTCTGACAGCACAATATAGACGTAACTAAGGGAATTGCTGGGAATCTTTTCTTTTCTTAATTCATTGGTATTTCAACTACAATTGACTCAGGGACATTTTGGCCACATCTGTCTCACCAGCCCTGCGCAGGAGAGCACAGCTCAGCATAGACCACTGCACTTCCACGTTACAATGGGGGAGTGGGGGTTGTCGTATTCGATTTAAAGAGAATAATCATTCAGGACGAGGAGATTACATTAAGAGGATTATTGCAAAGGTAGGCATGAGTGTAACTCCATCCACGGCTGGCAGCCAACTGACTGTCAGGACCCCTTGTGTAGGTATACATAACAGGGAGGTGCGCCTGGCGCGCCTGTCGTAAAATTATATATTCAAGGCATGAATATTACAGGGGTAGAAAATGAATGAATGTGGATGAGAGTCTTGACATTAAGTGGTTGTAGCTACGGCTGTGGGGGTGCTGGAGACATGATCCAATATACTTTTATACGGAGAGATCAATCCCATGTCGATCAGCACTTTCTCTGCCACTGGGATTGGTCTCTCCGTGTTCAGGAGACTCAGGCGTATAAAAGTCTATTGGATCATGTCTCCAGCACCCCCACAGCCGTAGCTACAACCACTTAATGTCAAGGCTCTCATCCACATTCATTAATTTCCTCCCCCCACTCTCTCCCATGATGATTTCAGAATACCGGAAGTGTTGCGGTGGTCTATACTTAGGTCTGGGACATTTGGACCAATCACTGTACACTTGTGTCACTCATGGCTCCTCTGTGCTGGGATCAGCCCTGCCCTGATTAAAACAAGGTTCAGGAACTACAATTGTCCTTAGTTCCTGCAGTGAGAAGACAACAACAAGGAGCTACTACCCACAATGGTTCCTGAACTATATGAAAAACACTCCGGTCCCAAAATGCCTTCAGATAACGGTGGTCTGTCTGGGTGCTGAACTCTTAACTGATTGATTGATTGATTGATTGAACATTTTATTAACAGATTGCAGAATGGGTACAATACAGTACAGCTCAATACACACAATTGTTAAGGGGATGCAGACCAGAGAAAGACTTTCGTCTTGTTTACATCAGGGTCCCCCATTTTCAATTAATCATAACATATTGTGAGGGCTGTGTGTGTGTGTGTGGGTCATGAGCAGATAACAGGGACTCTTAAAGTTATCCGTGACACGGACAACCACTAGACTGCTTACGCAGATATTTTAGGAGAGGGGAACATTTTACAGAAAACAACCTTTACAGGTGGAAATCTCAAAGTGAGTAATTAAGAAAATAAATCAAGTCCCAAAAAACAGGACTACGCTCAATAAAGAGGTATAGTATAAAGAGTTTATATTTGAAAAAGTAAAACAATAAACCTCCACTAAGGGAGTTTATGTGTAGAATCATGTGAGTAGCCTAAAATAAGAATGACTACCATAAAGCTCAATTCTGAATCAGAGATCAGACTACACTTCAATATAATGAGCGTGACCAAAAGGACAACCAACACTAGGAAATGAAAAAGCAGTTGACACTGCGATCTCCAAACTTAAATAGACTCCACATGGCCATAGGCACAGCTGGACTGCATCAGGTGCAATCAAGCCCACACACCTGCCGACCCATGAGGCAATTAACAACAGGGAACAGGGATTGACAGCTATCCCTCACAGAGAGGTGAAATAAAGCAAAAATAGACAGCTGTCCCTCACAGAAAGGTGAAATAAGGCAAAAACCATGACACATATATGACATATATGACATACAGATAGACAGTATTATTGGGTTAGGACATTTACTGTACATTGGAGGGGGTTGTGTTAGGACATTTACAGGGGCCAGTTTCGAATTGCAGTCTCCCGTAGGTGCTCTTTGAGAGTGGTTTTGAAAGTGGGTAGTGATTCACATTCCTTTACAGCTGTGGGTAGGGCGTTCCACATTGATGTGGCATAATTGCAAAACGTGTTTAGTCCCTTGTTTGAGCCGAATCTGGGTTTAACATGATTTGTGGAGCTCCCTCTGGTGTTGTGGTCGTGGTATTCACTGACCTTTGGGAGGTATTTTGACATATACATGGGTACCTTAGTCATGTAGTGTATCTTGCAGACCAGGCCCATTGCAAGTTGCTGTACTCTGTCGTCTACTCTAAGCCATCCTAGGTTGTCAAAGTGGGCAAGGGTGAGGTGGGTTCTAGGAGTAAGGTCAAGCAGTAGTCTGACCAGTTTGTTTTGTGATGTTTGTAATTTTGTTTTTAGCGCCTTTGAGGTGCTTTGGTACCATGAGGTGCAAGCATAGTCGTAGTACCCTTGAATGAGTGCTCCTTCAGAGTATTCTTGTTTACCAGAGAGGAGATCCGGTACTAGAATCTAGTTCGTTGGTTGACTTTTTTTTATTACATTGGATGCCATTTTGTCACAGGAAAGATTTGCCTCTAGGATGGAACCTAGGTATGTAATTTCATCTTTCCTTGTGACAATATTGTCACCCACTGTAACTGAGAAGCCGTCGGTCTTGCTGAGTTTGTTATTTGAACTCCAGTTAGACAGTTTACTTCTTACAAATACATACAGTACACACACACACACACACACACACACACACACACACACACACACACACACACACACACACACACACACACACACACACACACACACACACACACACACACACACACACATACACACACACAAACATACACACAAAGTACACACACACATGCATGCACATGTATGGTCATGTACACACACACACACAGCAGTTAGTAGGTTTACCTCTTACACACACAAAGAATCTTCCATTGGTGTTGTGTTCAGTCACGCAGGGCTAACAGAGAGCAGCTGTGCTGACCAGTGAGCAGAGAGAGAGATGTCTAAACACTTGTCTCTTCAGAGCAGCCTGAGACGATAAAGAATGGAAATGGGGGAATTGAGAAAGACAGGAAGAAGATATGAGAAAAAGATGTGCTGTGTGTGTGTGTGTTATTTCAAGTTTTCAAGTTTATTTATTAATTGTCACATATAAAATGTACTTTACGGTGAAATGCTTGGTTCTGTATGAGCCGCTGAAAGTGTGCTTCATACAGTAAAAAAGTAAGTAAAAGAGGAATATACGACATCCGGTTTGCAACGTTCTGGTGAGCAGCCACATGAGAGAGCTCCCGGTCAATGAATATAAAAAAAAGGAAGTAAAACAATTCAAAACGAAATAAAAAGTGAAGATTCAAGGACAAAAGAAAGAAGGAAGAATGAACACGAGGACAAATGAAAGAAAAGCAACCCCAGATGAAGTAAATACACAGATGGAAAATACTCAACATGAGGCAATGATGCAACAGGTAGAACAAGCTAGCGGGACGCTGAATGTCAATGCAGAGAAGCTACAGGCTAACATACGAACTAGCTTACAAGCTAACTAGGCCACCACGCAGATTGGATTAGGAGCAATGCGGAGCATACAATGTAACACTGAAAAATCCAACGGAGGTGGCAATGAAGCGTCGGAGCTATGTAGAAATAAAGAAAACTCAGAAAAAGAAAGGAACCAGGTCCCGACAACGTGCAGGAGGCGGCGAAGGGACACGGCGCGGAGAGGATGGAAGGTGCCAGCAGGGGAAGGAAAGAGGCCTACGCTGACGCGGAGGATGGAGAGGGCGCAGGTGGACCAGAACCGAGAGACGAGGAAGGGGAAAGGAGGATGGGAGGAGGAAAAGAGGGGACCTGAACCGATTCAAAGCAGATCAACTATGAAGATGTGGTAGTTTTATCAACCAATCTGTGTAAAAATTTACCAGCCTGCACAGAATGGCGAAAATGGGACAGGTAATTTACACCAACATAAATGCACACTACAAGATTAGAAAATGCAAAGACAATTCAACCAGAGAACCAGTTGGCTGTCTCATCTCCTGGTGGGGGGATGAGATAAGCAGCTGTGTAATTCAACCAGAGACAGTGGCCGTTTCATCTCCTGAGAAGGTGATGAGATCAGCAGCTGCGTGGTTTACAGTTTTAAGATCAAAGAACCTCCAGTAGACATCTAGCCTGTGAGTTTGAATACACAGGATATACCCAAAGGCCTTAGGAGCCAGACATTTGGTCTACAAGCAAACAAGCTCACAGGAAGCCTTTTGTGGAAGGGTAGGGAATAACACCAGGTGTGGTGCATTCTATCCCCCCTGTGAACAAAAGGCACCAGAAATAGAGTAGATCAAAGAGTTCTTCGTTTGCCCCGTTGGGGTTCTTGAAACTGTTGGAAAAACGCCCACTAATAAATTCAGTTCTGAAGTCACTGTAGTGGATTAGCCTATTGACAGCCAGAGCTATTGTTTCTCCAATCAGAAAGCTCGGTACGAATCAGACGGATACGCCCGCTTGACGTAAAATTAGGGGCGGAGTCTAGATTTGAATATGGCCGGCTCCACGGAGAAATCAGACACACAAACCCCACGAACGAGACAAGGAAACAGCTCACTCTACACACTCCCTTTGACTCAAGGACAACCGACCGGCGAGGAACACAGAGAGACGGCAATTCCAAAATACCATCAGAAGAAGCCGAGACGAGAGATGCTTATAGACAAGCTTTTTATTGAATATTTAGTCTGAATTCTACGATCCTCCGGCATATTGGATGCATCTCGTAGGTTCATTGCATTTATTCTTTTGTAATATCTGTTGAAATCCTTTTCATTAAACACGGATTCTTCAAAGATCGATTTGCTCGGAACTCGTTTTCTTCAACCGCCGCGCCGTTTTCTCTGTTGGTAACGAGCAGAAACCATTACCTGGTTATCTGCATTTGTAGATTTAGTACTTCAAGGGCTTTTTAAGGTTTAACACAACGCAGAGCAGGTATATAGATAGATTAAGCTAGGAAGTTATTTGTGTTATTGGTGTCACGACCCTAAAATTAATACGTCCGTTTGATTGAGAACAGAAAAAGATTTTTTTTTTCACCTCAACAAGTCGTCATCGCGGATCCGGAGCCGATACACAGGTGAGTGTGATTATGGAGTGTACGGGCGTTCAATTCGAGCCAAGAGGGGGATTGCTAAGATATAGCCTCATGTAAAAATGAAGATGTATATTGGGTGCACAAACTATCTGATTACGGGACAGGTTATAGTGTCGTATGGCGGCTGATGAAAGGTTTTTCTGGCCAGGAAACGCGGTAGTCTGGTGGCGTGCAATAGGAGGCGCTTCCTGAACAATACGAGTTCCCAAGAACGTATTTTCGGGAACAGGAGCGCTAGAATGATTGGGAATTTGCGTATTCTGAAGGGGGAGAGAGCCGTATGTACGGAATAGATGGGCTCTGTTGCTCTTTAGAACATGTAAATCGGTTTGGTAAGACGAATTAGGACCTTCGTGATTGGGGAACGTGGTTTGTGAGGTTACAGGATTATTACGTAATAATTAATATAAGCGGGGCCGTGATCGTGCTCAAGGGGCTTCAATAGGATGGTTTTGCTGACTGAACATGGGTAGTCAGGACATGTATCTGCGGGAAGCTATCAAGCCGAATTAAATGAAGATGTATGTTCGATTTTAGGGCGTATATCGAGCAGATCTTTTTTGACCTTGAGCATAACCGGCGTGTTAGTTAATTGCGTACGCTGTAACAATGAATAAGTACTTAGTGATAATTCGATTAAAGCGCTATAGTAAACTTAAACACTGACTATAGTACGGGGGTGAATATGCATGATCTTGCATTTAGGAAGTCGCGCGGTGGTTATTGACGGAATGTGAGATCTTCCGCGGACGTTCGAACCCTATGATAAGTAAGTTGGAGGATGTGTATGATATTGCAGCTATGGTTAGGCATGTGTTTGAGTATGAGTGAAAGGATTTATGGTTGTGTTGTACGTTGCGTGATGTGTATGGATTAAATCTGTAAATTGGCACTTACAATATGACTGAGAACGGTTTTTAATATTGAACCTGGTACGCACGCCATGTCCAATGCGCCACCCAACTATGCGTGGAGGAGGGGCGCGTGCATGCTCGTCGGAGCTCGCGCTGGACAAAGCGCGTTCTCGTCAGAACTCGTGCGTATCGTAGCGCGCGGCTAGGTTAAAGCTACATGCTACAATAGCTCGTCGTGGCTCGCTTGGGGTGTTCAATACTGTATGTTGTGAATGGGATGATATTGCAGTGTGACTGTATTGTCATTTATGATGGATGAGTAGTGTGAGTTTGCGGTATGGGCTAATGTTTACATGGTATTGGCTGAAAGTTTGAACGAATGCAGGATGAGTGGCGAGTGAGTAGGCCGTATGAGAGTGCGCGCATGCGCACTTGTGAGAAAGGACAATGTGTGTGAGACGTGAGAGACTGAAATTAATTATGATGTGGTTAAAAGTGCACTAGGTGGCGCCAGAGTCAACCTGGGACACGCGGCCGTTTTAAGTAATTGTGATGTGGTTAAAAGTGCACTAGGTGGCGTCAGAGTCAACCTGGGACACGCAGCCGTTTTAAGTGGAGTGTAATGGTCGCCATTTTAGACGGGGCTGAGGTGACCATTGTAAGGGATTTATGTTTTCGGTGTGATGTGGTGGGTACTGCGCTAGGGGGCGGTAGAGGCGTTGGACTCCCGTCCTGGGCAGCATGTCATGCGTGGCTTATAGTATGGTTGGATGTATGTGATGTCCCTCTGTTCCTCTCTCTCCCTCTCTCTCTCTCTCTCTCTCTCTCTCACTTTCTCTCTCTCACACACCTTTCTCTCCCCCTCTCTCTCTCTCTCTCTCCCCCCCTCTCTCTCACCTTTCTATTCCCTCCTTCCATCTCTCTCCCCCTCTCTCTCTCCTTCCCTCTCTCTCCCCCTCTCTTACCTTTCTACTACTCACTCCCTCCTTCCATCTCTCTCCCCCTCTCTCTCTCTCTCTATCTCCCTCACTCTCTTTCTTTCTCCCTCTCTCACTCTCCCCACACTCCTTCCCTCCTTCCCTCTCTCTCCCCCTCTCTCTCTCTCTTTCTCCCTCTCTCACTCTTCCCACACTCCTTCCCTCTCTCTCCCCCTCTCTACTCACTCCATCCTTCCATCTCTCTCCCCCTCTCTCTCTCTCTCTCTCTCTCTCTCTCTCTCTCTCTCTCTCTCTCTCTCTCTCTCTCTCTCTCTCTCTCTCTCTCTCTCTCTCTCTCTTTCTCCCTCTCTCACTCTCCCCACACTCCTTCCCTCCTTCCCTCTCTCTCCCCCCCTCTCTCTCTTTCTCCCTCTCTCACTCTTCCCACACTCCTTCCCTCCTTCCCTCTCTATCCCCCTCTCTACTCACTCCCTCCTTCCATCTCTCTCCCCCTCTCTCTCTCTCTCTCTCTCTCTCTCTCTCTATCTCCCTCACTCTCTCTCTTTCTCCCTCTCTCACTCTCCCCACACTCCTTCCCTCCTTCCCTCTCTCTCCCCCTCTCTCTCTCTTTCTCCCTCTCTCACTCTTCCCACACTCCTTCCCTCCTTCCCTCTCTCTCCCCCTCTCTCACCTTTCTACTACTCCTTCCCTCCTTCCATCTCTCTCCCCCTCTCTCTCTCTCTATCTCCCTCACTCTCTCTCTTTCTCCTTCTCTCACTCTCCCCACACTCCTTCCCTCCTTCCCTCTCTCTCCCCCTCTCTCTCTCTTTCTCCCTCTCTTACTCTTCCCACACTCCTTCCCTCCTTCCCTCTCTCTCCCCCTCTCTCACCTTTCTACTACTCCTTCCCTCCTTCCATCTCTCTCCCCCTCTCTCTCTCTCTCTATCTCCATCACTCTCTCTCTTTCTCCCTCTTTCACTCTCCCCACACTCCTTCCCTCCTTCCCTCTCTCTCCCCCCCTCTCTCTCTCTCTCACTTTCTCTCTCTCACACACCATTCTCTCCCCCTCTCTGTCTCTCACTCTCTCTCTTTCTCCCTCTCTCTCTCTCCCCGCACTCCTTCCCTCCCTCTTTCCATCTCTTCCCCCCCCCCCCCCTCTCTCTCTCTCCCTGCCTCCCTTCCCGACGACCCCCCCTCTCTCCCTCTCCCTCTCCTCTCTCTTTCCCCACACCCCCTAGCCTCCCTCTCACTCCCTTTTTCTATCTCTCTCCCTACACTCCCTGTACCCCGTCTCCTCTGTTTCACTTCTATCTCTTCTCTAACTTTCTTTCTTTTCTCTCTCTCTCTCCCCCTCTCTCTCCCTCCCCCTCCATAGGAGGCGTTTGGGCAGTTGCAAAGTATGGCGTATTGTGTAATATGTTTTATGGTTTGGAACAGGTCTTTCCGGGACGACGGAAAGGGGGATGGCGAGGACGGTGGCTAAAGCGGCTAATAAATCAGATTGCTATGTGTGTGGCTTGGCCCCGCTAGCGGCCGACGCGGGTCTTCCTCTGATTGCGCACCCCTTAACGAAGTGTCATGCCAATGTGTTGAGAGACGTGCCTCTCCCCGGCCTATGCGACGGGGTGGGTCATGATAAGATATTGAGGTATTTGGGCCGGGAGTTGGGGTCGAATAAGGCTATAGGTTATGGAGGGCTAAAGGACAGTAGCCCCATTCCAGTGGCGTTTAGGGCGGCTGGGTTTGAGATGTGCGTAGAGGGGAGGTCCGGTGGTAGGGACGTGGGCTATTTGGACGGCTGCTTGGGTGAGAGTGGAGTATGGGGTAAGGATTCAGAGGCGCCAGCCCCTAGGGGGGCGTTTTGGATTTGTGGTGAGAATGCGTACGCCGCGTTACCTATTAAGTGGAGGGGTAGGTGTGCGTTGGGGTATTTAGTACCGGCTATGAGGGTGTCAGATGTTTTGCCGACGCTTCCCAGGTCAAGGAGAAGGAGGGATGCGGACCACTTTTTCAGGGTGGCGTTTCCCTGGTGGGGGACGTATGCAAACATGGGTGAACTGGACCATCTAGCTCGCGTGTTTGAGGATATGGCGGCTACGACCGCGAAGGGTATGACCCTGGAGGCTCAAGAGTTACGGTCCTTAAGACTGATGGAACTGCAGTCAAGGACGGGTTTGGACTTCCTGTTGGCGAGTTCAGGAGGCACGTGTGCGTTGATTGGTCAGGAATGCTGCACATTTATCCCAGAAAATGATATAGGTGGCATACAAGAGGTTATAGAGCATTTGAAGAATATTACTAGGGAGATGTAGCCCCCGCGGGAGGACTCGTGGGAGGGCTGGGGTCAAAGTTGGATGGGCTATATAGGATGGACGATTGCTAAGTATTTGCTGTGTGCTGTGGTGATGTTTGCGGTTATAGTTGTTTGTGTGAATGTAATCAGGGTGTGTGTGGCGTACGTGTTCAGGACTCTCGGCGCGGCTGGTTCTGCGTCTGGGGACCCACACTGCTCGACTGCACCTGCGTATGCGATGATGATGTTAAGGGATGGCGCGGAGGGTGGCAGGGTGGGTGTGGGCGTTCCAATAAAGCCGAGATGCCCGGCGTCCGCGCTGGCAACTATTCTCTGATCTGGGTGGTGGACATTCAGGGTTGGGGAGTGGGAGGGCCGGAGCGTGCGTGTGGGTGTGGGGCGGGGGACGTTCCTGGACGACCGTATGTTGCCGTTGACGAGATAAGGTTGTGTATGCAATTGTGTTTTTTTTCCATAGTAGGTACGTTTGGATTGACTGTATGATGTGGGGCGGTGTACCCGGAGTTCGGTGTTGGGTCTGGTCGGCTATGCATGGCCGTCCGGCAGGGCACTGGACTCTGGGGATACTGGCCTGAAGGACGGGATAAGTTGCCGGGATGCTGACTGCTTTGTACCTGTGGTGAGGTGTGTTCAGACCGCTGTGGAGGGGCTGTCAGGGTCTCTTCAATAAACAGGGTTGACACCTCACGGCGTGCGTGGCGCGGCGTCCGTGGCATTCTTTAGATTATCTCTGGGGGACGCGTGTCTGAGTGACAGGTGTCCCCTGGGGGGAGTGGTACTCAATAATGAAAAAGAATGTGAAAAATGAATGTAACTATATTAATCAAGATGTTTTTGTTTTCCGAGGAGTATCAGAATTGGAGTGGAATCAAGCGGAAGTAAAGGAGAGCCGAAACTCGACAAAAAATAGGAACCCAGTGTGTTGACAGAGATCGAACGAGAAGAAAAACAGGGAGTAGAAACTGGCGGTATCACACACATGTATCAATTACAAATTGAAAAAGATACTCATACAGTGAATGAAAAGAACCTCTCAGGAATTTGATTATAAAGACAGAGTAAAGTACAAGTCCGGTTGATAAATTAACAAGAACTGTTGTCATTGTGTGCTCTGATCTCCAGCAGTTCGATTGGACACGCGGGACACCACAAATCAGGTAAGAATAGGAATTTCAGGTGAACAAGGGACAGAAGAGAATAGGAAGGGCCCACAGTGCCACTATTGGCTGTCCGAGTAGGAGTCAGTCACAAGAAGCATAGACACCTACACTTAGATAGGGATTACACAAGCAACTTTTCTGCCTGTTGCCATTGTTACAAGATAAAAAAGACAAGAGAAACTTTAGAAAAATGGGGCGAAAAAGCGCATATAAGAAAATGAAAGCCACAACCAAAGCAGATAAGCCGACCGTAATTGGATGGATGGAAGAGAGTCCAGTACAGATTATTGCCAACGAACACGACACGACAAAAGGTAACGAATATTACTTGGAAAAAGCAATTTATGTATCAAAAAGATGGAATGATAGATGGCCTGTCGAGGGTTCTTTTGATTTGGAGTTAATAGCTGATATACGAATGCTAATTAGGACATATAAATATCAAGGGGGCGACGTGGAAAGAGCAAAGAAATATTTGCAAGAAACAACAATGATAGAAGCTTATGCACGGGAAGCTGAGAGGAGAGATAGTGAAAAGAAGGCCATTGCAAATGGCAATGATGCAGACAAACCAATAGAGGAGGTAGTCCCGGTCACCATAACTCCCCTGGCCCCTAACACAACACCGGTCACCGCCCAAAGTGCAGTTCAGTTAGCCTCACCCACCCCAGCCTCCTATCTTATTGCCCAACAGGAAAGAATTGAGGGAGATTTAGCACCCCCGCCATATGCCAGTAGGAATGGGGGGACAATATACCCCATCTTACCTGTATTAGAGATGACGAGTCCTTATGAAATGACAGATGATGCGGGGAACAAAGAGAAGGGACAAGCAAAGACATCAATTCAGCTGATAGCTAGGCAACCAGACAGGTCAGCCCAGACTTGGTCAGACAGAGAGTATGCGGCCGCCTCACGGCTAGCAGACAGGTCAGCCCAGACTTGGTCAGACAGAGAGTATGCGGCCACCTCACGGCCAAGGGAAGGGATGGAAAGGATGTCAGAGCGAACTAGAGTGATCCAAGAAGCTGAAAGAATGGGAAAGGAAGGCTATGAGACAATGTTAAAACAGAAAGAGTGGGCAAGGATGAAGGAAACCTACGGCCATCCTCAGAGAGTTTATGACCACCAGAGAGGGTATGACCACCAGAGAGAGTCTGTCCGCCAGCCGGAGTACTTACAAAGCCCCCCAGCTCCTGCGCCCCACTCCGTATACCGAGCTCTCCCTTCCCCCCAACCCCAGTCCCGCAGGGGGGTAGCCCCTGACAGTTTCGAGGTTGGTCTCACGATACCACAGTGGGCGGATGTAGATGCAGTAGGTAAGAAGCCGGAGGCTATCGACATCGCACTTGGGGGGCAGATGACACAGATAAAAGACGATCTGACAGAGATAAAGCAGGCGCTCGTGGCTTTGGAAAGGGACCACGCTGTCCTAGTAGGGCGATTTACGAGCCACGACTCTGCAAACATGGATGGGGGAGAGGAATATAAAGAGATCATGAGGATACGGGCTGGCATTGAGGAAAAGCAAAATGCCCTGCAAGACAAAAAAGAAGAGCAGAAAGAGGCCCTCCAGAAAGTAGAAGAGGCTGTAAGGGAGAGAAGACTGACCAGATCACAGACGAAAAACAAGCTAGCCCCTATCCGCATGGCTCCTATAATAATAAGAGGACAGGACCTGGAATATCACCCCTTGAAGGCGTCGGACATGACACAGGTGACTGAGAAATTGCCGCCCCTCCAGAATGGGGCCAACCCATGGATTGCCCAACTGGAGGAGTTGATGGTCGGCACAGAAATGGCAATGGGGGATGTCAAGAAAATATTGACAACCATGATGGGAAAAGATGGCATGGAAAGGATACTGGAGACGGCTCACCTGCATGGCCATGTGGGGACTGGAGCGCATGATGCGGACCTGTTCACAGCGCACAGGGGAGTAATGTGGATGGCCTTACGAGAAGCCTATCCAACGAGACTGCACGCAGACCAAATTCAGATTGGTACTCTGGGGGTAACAATTCACCCCAGGCTGTACGTACGACAAGCCTATGCCGCGTGGAAGAATACAACTGGTCAGGAGGCAGGACTTGACCCTATGCATGAAGCCACGTTAAGAGCCAAGATTGAAAACGGCCTCCCCCTAGAGGTAAGACAGAAATTGGCCGAGGTGGTGTCATTGTCAAGTATGGCAGTGAACTTATATATTGATCAAGTGGACCATTACGTTGAACTGTATCGGAAAAAAGAGCAAAGGGCAAAGGAGAAGGATATGGATCAACAACGTAAGATCATGTATCAACAGCCAACCGATGCAGGGAAGGTAGTGGAATACCTTCAAGCCTTAGTCCAGGCCCCACAACCAAGAGGTGGGACAGGCTATGAAGGGGAACCACAGGAACAAAGACGGGCTCAAGCGGGAACACAAGGGGGTCATGCGCCGGAACAACAACAAAGGGCAAGAGGAGCAATCGGGTGGCAACCACGAGGAAGAGGTGGAGGCAGAGGCCGGAATCCGAATGGATACCCGGTGCGGCGGATGGAGTGTTGGTCGTGCGGGGAGACTGGTCATCTCGCACGGGACTGTGGACAGGACTATCAAGCCAGAGGGGGAGACCGGGGAAGAAATTGGCAAGGCCAAGGCCCACCCCGAGTTCAAGACCCTAGTGAGAACAATGGCCCGGTAAATCCAGCAAGAGGGCCAGATGAACCACTATGAAGAGGCCCAGAGAGTCCAATGGGGAGGTGTCAGCTGTCAGTGTCGTCTTTGAGGGAGGAGCCTATTGTGTGCGTAACGGTGAATGACAAATCTGTCGAGATGATGGCAGACACCGGTGCGGCCTACACGGTAGTACAACCCCAAGACGCGACGCACCTAACCATGTCCGGTCGATACGTACGGGCAATTGGATTTGAGGGAGTAAACCAGCTGACGGCTGTTACCGATCCTGTGACTCTGAGATATCAAGGCAGGGAAGCGACTCTCCCTGTGCTGGTCTCGGAAAGCACACCTATTAACTTACTTGGCCGAGATGGGCTGGGGTTACTGGGGATGGACATTAAATGTACTGCGGAGGGTTGCGTGATAGCCGAACGAGAAGACCAGTACTATCAGATGGTACAACGAATCGACAGTCAACCACCAGAGATTTATTGTCTAGGGGGACTGGACCAAGAGCTGCTTGGTCCAGCCTTGCAATGGGAGAAATTTATCACTGCCAATATGCCTGAAGCAAGGGATCCAAAGACACCCTATCATTGCACTCTGCAGTATCATAGAGATGCAGACTCATCACAGACTAAGGAGTGGCTGAGGGTGCAACCTGACAAAGTACAGCTGAATGCTACCAATATCATATTGGGGCCACAGGGAGCAGCGCTACGTATTGCACGGAGCGACTATCTGCATAAAGAGCACGGCATTATGGACAGTGTTCCCCATGTGACTTTGAAGGTAATCAGCTCATGTGATCAACAGCACATAGGCGAAATGATGAAAAAAGCTGAAGGGATAGAATTTGAACAGATGAAAGAAAACAAACGGATCTGGATAAGCCCTGATAAAAGGTTTATTAAGATCATGGTTCAAGGCACAGGGATGGGTCGTCCCCAAACTGTGCAATTATCCCAAGAGACACTGGGAGAACTCCCTAATGCATCAAGCCTCCAAGAGGACATGATGGAGGCGGTGCCTGAGACGCTGTGGGCAAAGAACAGCACTGACATTGGACTAATCAAGTCCGCTCAACCTGTGAAGGTGGAGCTTAGACCTGGGGCCACCCTGCCTTGGAAGAAACAGTATCCATTGAAGGAGAAAGCGGTGGCTGGAATCGAGCCACAAATTAAAGGACTTTTAGCTGCAGGAGTCCTACGGAAAACAACTAATCCCCGGAGCAACACGCCGTTGCTACCCGTGGAGAAGCCTGATACCTCTTACCGGCTGGTGCATGATTTAAGAGCTATCAACGAGGTGTTACTTGACTATCCATCAGATGTCCCCGACCCCCATGTGCTATTGACATTTATCCCGTCGAAAGCTGAATACTTTACGGTTATAGATTTGTGTAGTGCATATTTTAGTGTGCCCTTGAGCGAGGAGTGCCAGCATTTTTTTGGTTTTACTTATAAGGATGAATATTATGAGTATACTAGGATCCCTCAGGGACTAAAGCATTCGCCACACATATTCAACAAAATCCTAAGGGAGGATTTAGAGGGGTTGGATAAGGTCATGACCTCTAGGGTCATTCAGTACATGGATGATCTGATACTGTGCGCGGACGATCAGACAACATGTCATCGCGATTCCGTGAAACTGTTGCAGCTGTTGGCGGAAAACGGCCATAAAGTGTTGTTGAAGAAGTTGCAATATTGTAAACCTAAAGTGATCTATTTAGGACAAACAATTTCACAGGGCCATCGGGCTATTTCAGAAGAACATTTGGTGGCCATAAAGACGGTGCCCAAACCTGTGACGGTACGACAGCTAATGGGATTTCTGGGTATAATGGGGTACAGCTCTCCATGGGTCGAGAACTATACGGAAATAGTGAAACCATTGAGAGAGATGATGAAAGAAGCGGGCGTTGATAAACTGAGTAGTAAAGTGGTATGGACCAAGGATGGCTCACGGGCATTCGAAACAATCAAGTCCCGACTGTTAGAGGCGCCGGCCCTGGCTTTGCCTAACTATACCAAGAAATTCATACTCTACGTCTCTTCTTCTCCAGATCAGAAGCAGGCGTGCGCGCTGTTGGCCCAGAACACAGGGGTGGGGGCGCGACCGCAGCCGATGGCGTACTACTCAATTGCCTACTCGGAAGTAGAGATGGGGATGGCTCCATGCTACCGAGAAATGGCTGGAGTGTATACGATGTACGAAAAAGCCGCAAGTATTATGATGGGATATCCAGTGGATATCATGGTGAGGCATGACTTAAAGAGTCTGTTGGAGTCCGGTAAATATGCACTAACGATGCCTCGCATTAAACACTACTACAGACTTTTGGAACAGGAAGACGTGACGCTGGTCAGGTGTTCCATAACGAACCCGGCAGCTGACATCCCTACGCCTGAGGATGGAGAACCCCACGACTGTATAGTCGAAGCCGAGAGGTACTCTAAACTCAGAGCAGACTTGCAGGCGTTTCCATTTAGCAGTCCAGATCTGGAATTATGGACTGACGGCTCTTGCTATCGTGTTGGCGAGGGACTAAAAGCAGGCTACTCCGTGGTAAGGTCACAGGGCGAAGGGTTTGTGGTGGAAAAAGCCGAAGCATTATCACAACCTTGTTCAGCCCAATTAGCAGAGTTGGTCGCACTGACGGAAGCATGTAACATGGCAGAGGGCAGAACTGTAAATATTCATACAGATTCGGCCTATGCGCACGGCACCGCATTTTTATTTGGCACAGTGTGGAAAGGGCGAGGTTTTAAGAAAGCTGATGGAAGCGCCATAAAACATTGTAGTCAGATTAAACGGTTGTTAGAAGCAATTATGAAACCAAAGCAGATTGCGATAATCAAGTGTGCTGCCCACCAGTCTGACGAGTCAAAAATAACTTGAGGAAACAAAAGAGCAGACGAAGCTGCCAAGGAAGTGACAGGTGCCGACAGAGCAGGTAAGGTGTTGGTTATCACACACGAAGTTGAGTTAGAGGACAAGATAACCTACAAAGATGTTTTGACTTTCCAGGAGGAGGCTAGTCAGGTAGAACGGAACCTCTGGATAACCAGGGGAGCTTGTCAGGATGATTCAGGTTTGTGGCGCAACGTCAGTGGATTTGTGGTGGCTCCTGCTGGCCTGGTCGGACTGCTGATCCACACGGCTCACGACTTTTGCCATGCGCATAAAGGAGAGGTAAGGAGAAAAATCAGAGAATATGGCTTTTGGGCGCCAGATTTGAACAGTCAAATTGATCATGTGCACATCACATCAAGAGATGTGTAATATGTTTGAAAAACAATATACGTAAGGGGATTAGTGTGTCACCAGGACATATCCCCACGCCCAATGGCCCAATGCGAGACCTTGTAATTGATTACATTGACATGATTAAGCCCATTAATCAGAAGAGATATATTCTTGTCGTTGTCTGTCGTTTTTCAAGGTGGGTGGAGGCGTGCGCCACCCGGCACAAGGATGCAGCATCGGTGGCTAAGTTCTTATGCCAAGAGGTAATTCCCCGGTTTGGTTTAATGGACAGAATCAGCTCGGACAATGGAAAAGAGTTTGTCGACAAAACTGTACATTTAATACTCCAACATTTAGGCATAAAACAGCGATTGGGGGCCGTTTATCATCCGCAGAGCCAGGGGATGGTGGAACGCATGAACGGGACGCTAAAAAACAAGCTGGTAAAGATCTGTCAACACACAGGATTGAATTGGCTGAACGCTCTCCCGTTAGCATTGATGGCATGCCAGTCAAGCGAGGTTCGCGGACTGCGTCTGACACCGCACGAAATTATGTTAGGTCGCTGCATGGTAGTACCAGGTTTGCGCGCGACAGGCAAAGGTCCGAGTTTGGACACCCTGGACAACGATATGCGTGAGTACGTAAAATACATGTCAAAGATACACAGAAATATTCTGGATCATGTCTCCAGTAGACAGCAGCATGAAACCGGGGAGGAGGTGAATAGGCAGACTACACCTCAAATCATACCAGGCGACTACGTTTATGTTAAAGTATTTAGACGCAAGTGGTTTGGCGCGAGACGAGAAGGGCCATACAAAGTCGTTCGAGCCACCGAGAGGGCTTTACAAATCCAAGGATCGCCTATGTGGTTTCACGTTACTCATTGTGTAAAAGCAATCGATACGGACCAAGAATGGGAACCTGAACCACGAGACCTTGACGATAAAACCGGGGCGTCGCAACCGTTACATGAAGGCGAAGTGGAAGCGGCGGAGGATGAAATTGGGGTGGCGCTAACCCCAAACGATGGGGAAGATGCGAATGATTATGGCGAGCCAGACCGAGGGGACCATGATTGGCCACGAGTAGAAGATGAGGGTTTTTTACAGGAACCAGACAGAGGAGAAGATTATGAATTGGAACATAATAATTTCTCCTCTGTGGATTTGGAGAAGGTACCAGAAGAACCGGAGGAACCAGTGCTTAGCACAAGCCCGGAACGAGATACTCGACCAAAACGAGTCATCCAGAAGCCTCAACGGTATACATTGGTGAAAGAAGGGATAGTGTAACTGATGCGTGTATATATTAATTTTTCATTTTTCATTAGCTGAGCTCTCTCCTTTTTTAGAAATGTTTAGATAGTAAATGCAATGAAAAGTCTTTTCTTTCAGAGTGGATTGCACAAAATAGACACGTTTGGTTAAAAAACACATAAGTATAGTCTAAACCTGGTAATTGGTACGATCATCTTTTTGCATAAAGGGACGGACCTAGACTGAAGTGAAATTGATATAACTGATACATTGTGTATAACCTGCAAATGATTGGAAATTGTTAAACGGTGTGAGTGAATAGAGAACTGTGTAAACATAAATGGATTCATAGTCGGTCAGTGGAAAAGGGAGCTAATGTGGGTGTTGAAAGCAATTGATACTAACAAATATGAAAAATGAGTTAGAAGGATTCTGGAAATATTTGGTTCTTAGGTGATTTGGCTAAACAGTAAGGTTAAGGTAATTGTAAACAGTTTGATTGAGAAAATACTAACAAGTATATTGGGGATCATTAATCCCCAAACCGGGGAAACTGTGGTAGTTTTATCAACCAATCTGTGTAAACATTTACCAGCCTGCACAGAATGGCGAAAATGGGACAGGTCATTTACACCAACATAAATGCACACTACAAGATTAGAAAATGCAAAGACAATTCAACCAGAGAACCAGTTGGCTGTCTCATCTCCTGGTGGGGGGATGAGATAAGCAGCTGTGTAATTCAACCAGAGACAGTGGCCGTTTCATCTCCTGAGAAGGTGATGAGATCAGCAGCTGCGTGGTTTACAGTTTTAAGATCAAAGAACCTCCAGTAGACATCTAGCCTGTGAGTTTGAATACACAGGATATACTCAAAGGCCTTAGGAGCCAGACATTTGGTCTACAAGCAAACAAGCTCACAGGAAGCCTTTTGTGGAAGGGTAGGAAATAACACCAGGTGTGGTGCATTCTATCCCCCCTGTGAACAAAAGGCATCAGAAATAGAGTAGATCAAAGAGTTCTTCGTTTGCCCCGTTGGGGTTCTTGAAACTGTTGGAAAAACGCCCACTAATAAATTCAGTTCTGACGTCACTGTAGTGGATTAGCCTATTGACAGCCAGAGCTATTGTTTCTCCAATCAGAAAGCTCGGTACGAATCAGACGGATACGCCCGCTTGACGTAAAATTAGGGGCGGAGTCTAGATTTGAATATGGCCGGCTCCACGGAGAAATCAGACACACAAACCCCACGAACGAGACAAGGAAACAGCTCACTCTACACACTCCCTTTGACTCAAGGACAACCGACCGGCGAGGAACACAGAGAGACGGCAATTCCAAAATACCATCAGAAGAAGCCGAGACAAGAGATGCTTATAGACAAGCTTTTTATTGAATATTTAGTCTGAATTCTACGATCCTCCGGCATATTGGATGCATCTCGTAGGTTCATTGCATTTATTCTTTTGTAATATCTGCTGAAATCCTTCTTCATTAAACACGGATTCTTCAAAGATCGATCTGCTCGGAACTCGTTTTCTTCAACCGCTGCGCCGTTTTCTCTGTTGGTAACGAGCAGAAACCATTACCTGGTTATCTGCATTTGTAGATTTAGTACTTCAAGGGCTTTTTAAGGTTTAACACAACGCAGAGCAGGTAGATAGATAGATTAAGCTAGGAAGTTACTACAAAGAACGACAAAGGGACACGAGAAAGGGGCATGAAGGGACACGGTGATCCAAGGAAAGATACAAGACAAAATCAACGTGGAAGAGCACCCAATACAAACATACACACGGGGGACCTTGGGGATGAGAATCGATACAACAGAGGAAAACATAATTGAACAGTTACCCCAAGTAGTATAAAACTATAACACCAGAATTTAGAATAATTAAAACTATGATTTACAATACACACGTTATAGACAAACAATTTGAAATGTATTTAAAAAAAGGGACACGCTGATTAGGAAACATATTGTGGAATAATACACGATGGACTGGTATGAAGGAACTACAGGATTACATGTGACACACAATACAAATGAATATGTGCATAAGAAAGACAAATTCAGAACATTGACCGGGAGCTCTGAGGCCGTCCACAGGATGAATGTTGGACTTATATAGTGCACATTTCGCCACTAGGGGGAGCCCTCTCAATAGGAGAGCCATTACAGCTCACCCTTCCAACGGGGAACAGAGGGATACGACTAAGATCCTCTAACACCATGGGAGCGCCAAATGTTGTCTTTTTTCTTTGAGTTATTTTGGAATGTTAGAATAGCAGTTGCTTTAAATGTGCACATGGACATTTGTGAAGGACAAAAATTCAAAAAAAGTTTGGACATGAAGAGAGGCTTGGAGAATCTCCATTGGGGGTATCTCCGTCACTAGGGCGGGGGGGCTTCTCCAATAGGAGAGCTGATTCCCCTCCAAAACGGCAACAGCGCCAAAAAGTGCTAACCATATAGCTTATTTTATTTTCATTTAATTCTTACTTATTGTGTCGTCAGTTTTATTTTGTAAGTCATGTTAGCATAAATGTATATAGTGATATCAGTGACATGGGAGGTACAGAGGTGGGCAGGCTGAGTTCAGTGGGGGGGAATGTCGGGTGGAGGGGCCATCGTTCCTGCGGTTCAACCCGGGAGAGGGGGGTCTTGCGTGTTGTGGGATCGGTATGGGTGGGGTGGTGTTTCCTGGGGCCCTCGGCCGCCGTGGCCTGGGTGGTCTGGTCGCCGGGCCGGGGGGACACCGGGCTTGGGGTCGGGGGGCCATTGAGGCGTGGGGCTTTGGCCTTCTGCGGGCCTGGGCTTGGGGTTCTCGTGGGCCGGGGACCTGGGGGTCGGGCGGGGGCAGGTGGCGGCTCTGGGTGCTCGGCTCCGCGCATGGTGGACCAGGATATGGGGGTGCTCTGTTTCTCGGGGAGGAGGGCGGGAGGGAGGGGTTTCTCTCATGGGGGTCAGAGCGGCTGAGCTTTGCCCGGTGGGGTATTGTGTGTTGCGGGGTCGGTGTGCGTCGGTGACATGGGAGGTAGCGGGCTTGGCTCGGTGGGGGGGAGTCTCGGTCCCTCCCCTCTACTGGGCCTGGCCCAATTAATTCAAGGGACCCGTGTCGCTGGGGGCCCGGCTCCGCGCGCATCGGCCTGGGATATGGGGGAGTTCTATGGGCTTAACTTAGGGGGCATAGTTTCCGCGGTTTGACCGGGGAGAGTGGGGTCTTGCATGTTGTGGGGTCGTTGTGCGTGGGATGGGGTGTCTCTTTCTAGACTACGGCAGAGAGAGACACGTACCCTGCTCCATGGTACGACCCTTACCAAATACTGGCAGGACGACATCATTCCGAGGGGCCTGCGCATCTCCAAGGAACCCACGCTAGGAAGAGAATCACCAGAGTTTTGTGACAAATGGTGTTCGATCCTAGACAAGTGCTCCATGGATCTAATGCTTTTAATTATAACGAAGGCTCCAAATTAGCCAAGGTCAGAGCTGAACTTTCCTCGTTAGAGGTTGAAATCAAAACGGTTTTAACGCCTGACCAGCTGACCGAATTGCTCGAGTCAGTGCACCAGAAGCTTGACAAGTACAAACTGGACATCGAGCTGCACAAGAGAGCTAAGAGGAGAAGAGACGAGCAAGACTATGCAGCGCAAATGGTGTACCCATGGCTCCATCATCCCCACTCCAGGAACCGTAGGCAGAATTGGCAGCCTAGAGATAAACAACGGCATTCTGATTCTTCCTCCACAGCGGCGAGCTCAGACGAGGCGCCCTCTCAAGGCAGATACCCTCTCCGAAGCCAGTCTAATTTTCGCGGAGAGCAGGACGCTCCTCTCCCTCCCAGACCGGTGAGGGATCCCGCAGGAAGACGAGGAGGAGCCAGAGAAAGAAATCCACGGTTCCGGTGATAAACATTGATTCTAATATACAGGTAGTAAACATTTCTGACGCACTATTGAGCGACCCACATCACAATATCCTTTCTAAAGGTTTATCGTTTGTCCCGGCTCAGAAGGCGGACTCCTTTACTACCAAAGTGGAGTTATTTAAGTTTTTTTGAAACATTAAGTTAAAAGCATTTTATGCCAGAGGGTTTGATAAGAGAACTCAATATGTTGCTAATGAAAATGTGCCTATAAGTGATGATGTTGATGAAAGGCCTGAAACAGAGCCAGATACCCTTTGTTCTAAAAGAAAAGTATTTAAACCACGCAGCGTGTTTACCCCTCATCTCAACCCACCCTCAGTGGAGACATTTTGCAGATTGGTACAAAATGATGTCCTTAAATTATGTGAAACCAGTCACAAAGCCCATCTTTACCCTAATTTATTAGAATCAGAGTCAGCAGCACTTAAGGAACTCATGAAGAATGATGATTTAATTTTTAGGAAAGCCGATAAAGGTTCTGGAATCGTGCTCCAAAATAAGAGTTCGTATGTATCCGAGATCAATAGACAATTGAACGATATTGAGGTATATACCCTTTTAAATACAGACCCAGTATTTAAATTTTCCGCAGAAATTAAAACAATTCTTAAAAGCCTTAGATTGGCAGAGGTGATTACAGAAAATGAATTTAAGTTTATGTTTGTAGAGTACACGGTTACGCCTATTATTTACACTTTACCGAAGATCCATAAGGATCTGGTTAACCCTCCTGGTCGACCGATCGTCTCTGGTATAGGTTCTGCTACAGAAAAAATCTCGCAATTTGTTGACTCGCATATTAAGGATTTGGCCTCTTCTCAACGTGGTTATTTAAAAGACACTACTACTTTTTTGAGCAAACTATCGACCTGCAGTATTAGTCCCTCGGACTTATTAGTTACCATAGATGTAGTCAGTCTATACCCCAGCATTCCACATGCTGACGTGCTAGACGCACTGAGTTTTTAATCTAAACTCGAGAGAGGAATTACTCCCCTCCACAGAAGCGCTAGTTAATCTAGCCGACCTAGTTCTAACTCGGAATTATTTTAGATTCCAAGATAAATACTACTTGCAAAACAGAGGCCTCAGCATGGGCTCCCCTGCCGCTGTGAACCTAGCCAACCTGTACATGTCCAAGTATGAGTCTGATCACATTTTTAATAATAACCCGTTTGAGAAATTCGTCAAATCCTATATGCGATATATTGATGATATGTTTTTTATTTGGTCTGGTTCATCATCTGATCTTGATGCCTTCCTTGAGTACCTGAACACCTGTAGAGAAACTATAAACTTTACATTAAAGTTTGATATGCATATTCTACCTTTCCTAGATGTTTTGATCAAGAAACCCCCTGATGGTATCTCATTACATACAGAGGTCTTCAAAAAGGAGACAGACCGTAACTCGTTCTTACATTATTCCAGTTACCACACTCCTGCCTTGAAGAATAGTCTACCTTTCAGCCAAATACTCCGTTATAGGAGAATTTGTGACACAGAAGATAGATTTAATGCACAAGCAGAAGTTCTACGTGGCAGATTTCATGAGAGAGGCTATAGTGTCGATTTGACACGTAGAGCCCTGAACAAAACCAATCTGATCGATAGGGCCACGTTGTTTATCCCCAAAAAGAAAAAAGAAAACACAGACAAAGTATCTTTCGTGTCCACTTTTAGCCCCATTACGAGAGGCATACGGAGCATTGTCAATAAATATTGGCATATTCTACAGTCTGATCCAATAATAGGGACAGTGTTTCAACATTCGCCTAACTACTTTTATAAAAGACAAGCGAATTTATCTAACCTATTAGTTAAAACCGACTTGCCCGTAAGGAAACCTACAAATTTTTTGTCGAATATCCCTGATGGAAATTTTCCTTGTCAAGCCTGTGTACAGTGTCAAGGCATGATCAAAGAGAAATTTTACACGCACCCGAAAACGAGCAAAAAAATACCTGTTAAAGGGCGTATCACGTGTAATTCATCCAATCTTTTGTATCTGCTAAAATGCCTGTGTAATTTTTCTTATGTGGGGAAAACAACCAGAGCCTTTAAAACAAGAATCAGTGAACACAAGTGTTCAGTGAGAAATTCAGATATAAAGTCGTCTGTAGCTAGACATTTTTCCAGGTGTAAACATACCGTTAACAATCTCAGATACATGGGACTTGAGTTAGTCCACAGGCCCGCGAGAGGGGGAGACAGACACAAGTTACTATTGCAACGGGAATGTTATTATATTCACCTGTTTAATTGCATAGAACCTAGAGGAATGAATGAAGATAACGTGTTAACCTGTTTACTTTAAGTACCTTTTACCTATACGATTAAGGTTTAATCCATGTGGTTGTTTCACGCATGAGGTATGTTTATCCTATGATGCTCAATAGAAAAATGTATGTAAATAAGTAAAGGGGCTCAATTAGCCCTATAAACTACGGGCATGTTACATATCAAGTTTCTGGTAATGTAATGTATTTTTGCTTTTGCTTTTGTTTTTTATATATGTTGTATATTTGTATAATTTGTATTTACTAACAGACTCTATTTTGATAGGTCTTTCCTTTGGTCATTGAGAACCAATAGACTCAGGCACACCTGCGCCGTGATGCCATTTCCTGCCAAGTCATTAACCACCTGTGTATATAACCACCATCTTGACTGCATGTGCATTGCAAGCTATAACACTGACGAAGGAATAAGTAATTCCGAAACATGTTTGTTTCAGGCTGCCATTAAATACTTGAACCTGAGAGTGCTGGTCTAGCTTCACTGCTTCTTTTTTATGGGGTGTTTGGTGACATGGGAGGTAGCGGGCTTGGCTCGGTGGGGGGGAGTACCTTCCCTCTCTCCTCTACTGAGCCTGACCCAATTAAATTCAAGGGACCCGTGTCGTTGAGTGCTCGGCCCGCGTGGGACGGACCTGGAATGGAAAGCCCTATTTCTGGGGGTGGATGGCGGGAGGGGGGGTCCCTCTTATGGGGGTCTGGGAGGCTGAACGCAGCCATATTCAAGGGGCCCATGTTAGTGCATTGTTGTGTTATGGATGTCATTGTAAGTATTGTCTAAGTGTTGTTTGTCTATAAATGTTAATACAAATTTAAGTAAAAAAAAGAAAAGAAAAAAAAGAGGAATATACAATATACAATACAATATACAATCTAATTATAAAGTACAACCTAAGTACAATCTAAGTACAATGAGTAAAAATGTGTAGAAATGCAGACAATGAGGTACAAATGCAGACAATGAGGTACAAAACTTTAAGGTAAGGAGCAAATGCAAATGAGGTATGAATGTAGTGCAAATGTCTTTAATAAATAGATAAATAATAATGTAGTGTTAAAGTGTCTAAAGTGAGTGTTAAGGTGAGTGTTTGTTTAAAGTGTGTGTGTGCATGTGGATGTGTGTGCAATGAGTGTAGATGATGAGTTGTTACATAGAGTCATTCAGAGTCATTGAGCATCCTGATGGCCTGGGGATAGAAGCTCCTTCTGAGTATCTCTGTACTGACCATGATACTCCGGTATCACTTGCCTGACCACAGCAGTTCAAAGAGGCAGTTGTTTGGGTGACTAGAGTCTTTGGTTATTCTCTTAGCCTTGACCCTGCAACGCTTGGTATAAATGTCCTGGAGAGTGGGAAGCCCACCTCCAATTGTGCGTTCGGCTGAAAGGGCCACTCTCTGTGCGGTCGTGTGCGGTGCTATTCCAAAACCAGGAGGTGATGTTACCAGTCAGGATGCTCTCTATTGTGCATGAGCAGACGTTCTTAAGGATCTTCTGACTCACTTTGAACTTCCTTAGGCGCTGCCGTGCCTTCTTTATTACAATGTGTGTGGTCCATGTCAAGTCCTCCGAGGTACTTAAAACTGTTCACTCTCCCGACCAGTGCCCCGTCGATCCTGAGGGGGCTGTAGTCCCTGGCCCCCGACCTCCTAAAGTCCACAATCATCTCTTTCATTTAGCTGACATTCAGGGAGAGGCTGTTCTCCCGGCACCACAGCGCCAGGTTCTCTACCTCTCCCAGGTAGGCCCTCTCGTCGTTTGCAGAGATCAGGCCCACCACAACTGTGTCGTCAGCAAACTTGATGATTGTGTTGCTGTTTTCCTGTGCCACACAGTCATGTGTGTACAGCGAGTAGAGGAGGGGGCTCAGAACACAGCCATGGGGGGCCCCTGTGTTGAAAGTGATGGATGAGGAGGTGCAGTTGCCTGCTCTCACCACCTGGAGTCTTCCTATCAGGAAGTCCAAGACCCACTGGCAGAGGTAGTAGTAGGTCTCTGAGCTTGACTACGAGCTTGGAGGGGACTATGGCATTGAATGCTGAGCTGTAGTCAATAAATAGCATTCTCACATAGTTCCCTTGCCTCTTGTCCAGGTGTGATGCTGCTGTGTGCTATGGTGTCCCCCGTGGACCTGTTGGGGCGATATGCAAATTGCAGGGGGTCCAAGGTGTTGGGGAGGGAGGAACAGATGTAGCCCTTCACTAGCTTCTCAAAGCACTTCATGGCTATCGAGGTGAGAGCTACAGGGCGATAGTCGTTGAGGCAAGCGGGCGTGGATTTGTTTGGGTACAGGGATAGTAGTGGACAGGTGGGGATGACAGACTGTTCTAAGGACAGGTTGAATATGTCAGTGAATACCGTAGGGCTGACCTTCGAAGCTTTTTTTGGCAATCGAAGCTTCGGGGCCGAGCTTCGATTTAAATTCGAAGCTTCGAGAAAAAAAAAAATAATAGTAATAATATTATTAATTATAATATTAAAAAAAAATTGATCTTATGTTGTGGGACTTGTACAGCACTTTGGTAAACTTTGTTGTTTTTAAATGTGCTCTATAAATAAAGTGGATTGGATTAATTAATTAAGTAGCCCCTTTCGTGACTGTGACGCAGCCAACAAGGTTTCACTCGGCTGCGCTGCCTGGGTGCAGTGGGGCTGCTCTCACAGCCAACGACATGACATTACATAATTATGTTGCAACCTTCGTCTATCAAGCAAATTATATTATATTTAATTTATCATTTATAATTATATCAGACAATGCACCTACAAAAGCAGATGATTACAATTAAATTAGCCAACTTGGTAACACATTAGTCATAGCAGCATAGGCATAGCCTTATTAATGTTTTGTGTGGCGTCGCCGTCGTGTACAACGATACTTACGTTTTTTAGGTGATTTGACAAAGTTGTTGTAGAGGCATTGTCTTTGCATATTTTAAAGTGTAACCACACGTCTGATGACTTCTTCGTCGACATGTCTGCTGCACATGTCCTTGTTGTTTTCAACACAGATAATCTCCACGTGCTTGTTGTAGAGAGGTGGAGTCGAGGCGCCGCTTACTTTAGTTTCATTGGAATGGAGGCGCAAGATTTTGGAGGCAAAACAAAATAAAATAAAAATAAAATAAAAAATAATTTTAAACTTCGATTTTTTTTTAATGTTCGAAGCTCGTGCCATCGAACGAAGCTTCGAAGCTTCAAAGTATTTAAGACAGCCCTAGAATACCGGGGCCAGTTGGTTGGCACAGACTTTTAGAACGCGACCGGGGATGCCGTCCGGTCCTGCTGCCTTCCTGGTATTCATTTTCTTAAAGGTCCTCCTCACCTCATGTTCTGTTATCCTGAACACTGAGTCTCCATCGGCAGTGGCTCTACTCTCCATTGCAGTGGCCTGTAGGCTGATGTTGTTATTTACAGCCTCAAACCGTGCATAGAAGGTATTGAGTTAATTTGCCAGGGAGACAAAATTATTCAGCATGGGGGTGGTGCATTTATATCTGTCTGTCATCGTTCTGAGGCCCTGCCACATGCCTCTGGAATCAGCCACCTTATCCCTGTATCGCCTTTTTGCCTCTATTACTGTTCTCCTTAAATTGTAGTGCGCCGCCTTGTGCTCGTTAATGTTGCCAGTGACGAGCCCGGCATTGTAGGCTGAGGTGCACGCATTCAGAGCCTCATGGATGGATTTGTCTACCCAAGGCTTTTGGTTTGGGTGTGTGTGTGTGTGTGTGCGTGTGTGTGTGTGTGTGTGTGTGTGTGTGTGTGTGTGTGTGTGTGTGTGTGTGTGTGTGTGTGTGTGTGTGTGTGTGTGTGTGTGTGTGTGTGTGTGTGTGTGTGCACGTGCGTGCGTGCGTGCGTGTGTGTGTGGGGGTCGGTGGGTGGGTGAATGTGCGGGTGTGTGCGTGTGTACGTACGTGTGAGTGTGTGCATTGTGAGGATCAAATGTCCTCATAAACATATATATTTATATTTTTTTGTACCATTTGGGTGGGTAAATTCTAGATGTGATTTTTCTATTACTATACATCCCTAGATTATGTTTTTATACGATAGACATTTTGGTTTTGTAGCTTATTTTGTCGGTATGGAGTGCTTTTGTTAAAAAACTGTTTAACAAAAGAGTTCTTGCTCCTGCCATATTTTGCTCCCCTTCATAGATTTGCTTGTAGGTCGTGTTGTCTGGGTACTAGAGACAGGTCCATGATAAGGTTTTCATGTGCCTGAGTCTCTTGAACAAGTAGAGACAAACCCTGAGTCGACCTTGTTACGCTGAGCTATGGTAACTTTTGCGCACCTACCCCCTACCGGTGAATGCCTCACTGTTGCGTTTTTTCTGAGGTATTATGCAGTAGGTGTGCGAAAGTTACCATAGCTCAGCGTAAGAAGGTCCGATCGACTCAGGGTTTGTCTATGTGTTCTGGAGACTCAGGCGCACAATAACCTGATTACAATCATGTCTCTACCTCAACCACAGCCTGAGCCGTGGAAGAGGTGGATAAGAACAGGCTTATTTTATCAAAGATAATTGACTGTGTTAAATTCCGCAGGGCCTTTGAGCTGGCCTTGAGGCGGAATCCTCAGACAACCCTGGTGTTTTCAGGAGTTTAGTCAATCTTGTCGCCTCGCTAGACAGTGTGTTGGAGGAGCACCCTGAGACAGCTACCATTTTCAAATGCACCTCAAAGACTCTGCGAAACAAACTTTTGGACTGCATGCTGTCAGTTCTTAATAGATTACATTCTGGAGGAAGTAAAAAATTAGATGACAACAGACTTTTCCAGCCACTGCCAGTTTACACTAGTGGAGAAACCTGGCTATAATAAAAGCTAGAGATAATTCAGGATATATTCACCAGGGTGATATTTGATCTTCAACCATTGGACGAGCATACTACTGTACTGGACAGTATATTCCATTGTTTTTTTAATATACATTTTATGTTCCCCTGACCCCATTTTTCTTTGTATATTGAATATAGTGTTTTTTGCCTGAAATAAATGTTGTCTTTTCCCTTTACATGCTTCGTTTACATGTTAAAATCACAACAACAAAGAACAATTTTCTTCAGGGGGGACAATGCCCACACACCCCTAAAGGGGTTTGGTTTACAAACATGTCACCTGTTTCACCTCTGTTGATCTGGTTATATACTGTAGTTACTGAAACTGAGTGAATATGGCACAGCCCCACCTAAAATATTTTTCACCAGCCGCCACTGAATAGGGGTGTAACGGTTCGGTACGTACCTCGGTTTTGAGGTCACGGTTCACGTTTAATTTCGGTACAGTGGGGGAAAGTTTGCAGAACGTGGCTTTGTTCCACTGCGGATTGTGCAGTTAAGTAGCGCTGTCAATGAATATTCTATATTTAAATGAATAATCGATTCTACTTTATTGTAAATCATCCCTCACTATTTCCCTTTTTTGGGAAGGGGGGGACTTGGAGTTTTGAATTAAGTACCGCACGGCAAAAAAAGAATCTGCACATGCGTTCTGTTACGGAACGGTTTGGTACAAATACGCATACATCCCTAATTATAATTTTTTTTTATCCACTTTTTCTCCCCATTTTTTTAATTTTTCTCCCATCCCAATTTCATATTATCCAGTTCTTCCCTCCCCTGTCTTGAACGTTGCTAGACTATGCCTCCCACTGGTCGGTTGTAGTGAGGACAGAAGCCTTGCATCACGTGTGCCCTCCGGTACACGAGGAGGCAGCCTGTCGCATCTTTTCACCGCAGCAGCTCGAACTCTCAGTGGCGAGAAGTAACGCGTGGGAGGTTCACGCTGCCCCCGCTACTTCCTGCTTCCGCCGCACCGGCGTCACCAAACCGACCTGTAGGAGTCGCTGTCCACAACCCACCGGCTTTCCCACCGTCTAACACTTGCCAATTGTATTAGTATGAACGACCGGCCAGCCGGTAGCAACGCCGAGAGCTGGGCTCGAACCCAGCGTATCCTGTGTTAGTGGCGAGCGCCTTGCCCACTGCGCCACTCAGCCGCCCAGCATACACCCCTAATTTATAACTAACATTATACAGGTTGGGTTCAGGATATTTCAGACCGGGTTAGGGGTTAATTTAAAACTAATGTTAAAGGGGTTTGGTTAAGGTTAGGTATGTAGCAGCGGAACGTATTCTCATGAACCCATTCATAGCATATACTACCAAAAATTATGCAACCATTTATGTTAACCAACCAATATTATGACTAAACATAGGTTAAGGTTATTGATAAGGTTAGGGTTAGGATTAGGGGTGGGATTATGGTTAGATCTGAAATCCTACTAAAAGAGGTTACTCCTGAGAATAAGTGGTGAAGTTTAAGGTTGGGGTATGGGCAGGGGCGTAGCTGGGGGGGGGGGTAGCTTAGGATGATTCCAAGGGCCCAGCACTTATTTTTTTTTTTTTTACTAGACATCACTCAGGTGTATTATTGATGCTCTCATTGATACTATGTTTCTTTCTGAAGTGTGTGTGTGTGTGTGTGTGTGTGTGTGTGTGTGTGTGTGTGTGTGTGTGTGTGTGTGTGTGTGTATGTGTGTGTGTGTGTGTGTGTGTGAGATATATAGAGAGAGAGGGGGGGCTTTGGTAGACTATTGCATTGGTCCATTCATTGAAGATGAACGCAATGCGACATCCTTTACTAGGCTCACCCACCAACAGTGCAGGTGCTGAACTGCTGATCCGAATGTATAGGTGAAAACCATATTATACGTTTTCATCAATAAAAAAATGGCCAAAAAAAATCCGCTCGCGCGCTTAAGCGCGCTCGCATTCACTGGGGGCCTACAAATACATTCTTTCATGGGGCCCAGAATCTGGAGCTACACCCCTGGGTATGGGGGTAGGGAATTAATGTAGTCAATGTAATGTAGTTCAATAGTAATTCACATTTACATGTAGTCATTTAGCTGAATGCTTTTATCCAAAGCGATTTACAGATTGTGAACAACAATCTGTCACCAGGACGGGTACATCTCTGGCATCTAAGGGTCAGTGGCACTGTTTGTCAAACCATTTAATAATATCGAGCTTACACTCCGAGTGCATAGTAGTAGTATAGACCAGTGGAGGTTATTCCATGACAACACGTGAAACACAAATTCACTCATAATTCATAATTATTATTAATTTATATATATATATATATATATATATATATATATATATATATATATATATATATATATATTTTTTTTTTATTATTATTATTATTATTATTATTATTATTATTATTATTATTATTATTATTATTATTATTATTATTATTATTATTATTATTATTATTATTATTATTATTATTATTATTATTATTATTATTATTATTATTATTATTATTATTATTATTTGTTTTATTAGAAATGTTTTCCTCTGTAAAAAGAAAATGCCAGTGAATAAATTTTTTTCTTCAAAAATGGCCAAAAGTGACAGCTCTGAGCTCTCTGATCAAGCCTGCAGTCAGTCATGGCTAGCTGTCAATCACTCAAGTGCAACTTTCCCTGCACGGGTTGATCTTTTTATTCTATTATCCAATCAAAATAGGCTATTTGAGTCATCTAAGCCCCGCCCGTGCAACTTTGCGCATGCTACTCACGAACGCGGGTTGAATGATTGACAGCCCTCGACGGTCTGAGACTCAATCAGAGAGGAGCTGCGTGACCACTGCACTTCCGCGTTACATGGAGCTTGAGAGGAGGAGGGGGGACGAGAGCACGAGGGAATCAAATTAATGTGCTGCCTTCCCCCCCGAACCTCCCGTGAGCTCAAAATACCGGAAGTGGTGCGGTGGTCAATTGTTTACACTTTCCATGGGATAAAAGAACGTGTCTCGACTCGAGTCGGACTTGTCACGATGGAGAAGCTGCAATATTCAATGGAAGATGAGATCGGTCACTGCTTTGGCTGTTGTGTGGTGAGTGCATTTAAAATATTTATATATATATTTTACAGTGATTATGAATTCATTGGCACGCTGTGGCCTTGCGTGTGTAATACACCAACACGGTTCCCGCGGGCACCAGGTAGCCCCCAAGGACCACATGAGTCGGGCAAGCCTTGCTTGCGTTTCTAATCAAATATTAATATTGCCGCGGGGAGGGGGGGGGGGGGGGGGGGGGGGCATAATCCCACGGGACAATGGGATTGACCGATATGTTTACCAATATGGTCTGTTTTATTGAAATCGTCACAGCAGTATAGTTTGTTTATACCTCAGAAGTATGATATTTAAACATGGTCCCCAAAATGAATGGAAGCGAATGAGGAGCCTGACACCTGGGAGGAATGTGGGTGTTGCAGCGTTGGGGATGTTTAAAAAATATATTTTAATATATAATATAATAATTTTGTGCTTCACCAAGAAATTTGGTCAGCAGCCACCACTGGTATAGACATATTAGTATGATATGTAGTAGTATAAGTATAGTAGCATAGTAGTAGGGTGTGTAATAGTATAGTAAAAAGACAGTAAGAAGGTTATTTTTCATTTATATTTTTTATCAAATTGGCCAGGTTTCAGTCCTAACTGTGGTGGGGAGTTCGTTCCCCTCACTGCACGCTATGCAAGATCAAGGACCTTGAAGCAGATTTGTGCTGCAATGGGAAGCCAGTGCAGCTTTCTAGTCCTCACAAGTATAGTAAGAGAGAGAGAGAGAGAGAGAGAGAGAGAGAGAGAGAGAGAGAGAGAGAGAGAGAGAGAGAGAGAGAGAGAGAGAGAGAGAGAGAGAGAGAGAGAGAGAGAGAGAGAGTGAGAGAGTGTGTGTGTGTGTGTGTATATATGTGTGAGTGTGTATCTGTGATGTTCACAAATGTGTGAAATGAATGCTCTTGTATTGCCATGAGATCCAATGAAAGGATTTGGCAGTGGGGCTTTCTATATGCTTAGAAGGAGAGAGAGAGAGAGAGAGAGAGAGAGAGAGAGAGAGAGAGAGAGAGAGAGAGAGAGAGAGAGAGAGAGAGAGAGACCCTTAGAGATAAATAATACATCACAACAACATATAGACAAAAGAGAAGTTGCATTTGACCTTCAGCGCAAACTGTTTTGCTCCCTGACGTTCAGTGTGAAAAGAGATGATGCAGCACAATAAACAGCAACAAAAGGTCTGAAGGGAGTCAGGTATTTTTGCTCAGAACTAAATCTCCACTGAACTGTCGTGGCCGTGAAGCGAGGTGCCCGCCAAAACTCTAGCGACAAACTCACGGAAGACAAAAAGTTCTCGCCTTTAGAACTTCCTCCCTATGCGCCCCGGGAGGATCCCGTTGATGTGTGGACGGCTTTAAAGGTGTCGTGCAGAGTCCTCTTAAGTCCAAGTACTCAAAGTATGAAGTGGGTACAAAGGGAGGGAGCTGCCTAGTGAATACTGCTCTTGTGCCTTTCGGGTGCTTTTGAGCGTAACTCGAAGAAAGAAAAAGGTATATGGGTAGATCTGGGGGCCAGAGATAATTCTATAGATCAAAACGTGTTTGAGAGTTCACACAAAGATTTTAACTTCCCATGTTAATTCATTCATAAGGCCAGCAGAGGGAAGCGTAGAGAAAGGATGTCTTTTGAGTCCTTTATGATATAACAAATAAGCCTACGACAAGTCTAGCTAACCGAAGGGTAGGTTCTTTAAATTAAGCCTACAACAAGTCTAGCTAACCGAAGGGTAGGTTCTTTATAATAAGCCTATGACAAGCCTAGCTAACCGAAGGGTAGGTTCTTTATATTAAGCCTACGACAAGTCTAGCTAACCAAAGGGTAGGTTCTTTAAATTAAGCCTACTACAAGTCTAGCTAACCGAAGGGTAGGTTCTTTATAATAAGCCTACGACAAGCCTAGCTAACCGAAGGGTAGGTTCTTTATATTAAGCCTACGAAAAGCCTAGCTAACCGAAGGGTAGGTTCTTCATAATAAGCCTACGACAAGCCTAGCTAACCGAAGGGTAGGTTCTTCATAATAAGCCTACGACAAGCCTAGCTATCCAAAGGGTAGGTTCTTTATATTAAGCCTACGACAAGCCTTTTTTCTTTATTAATACAGAGAGTGGTGGTTAAACTATGCTGCTCTGTCACTCTCTCTCTTTCTCTCTTTTACTCCCTGCTCCGAGGCTACTGGTACACACACACACACACACACACACACACACACACACACACACACACACACACACCACACACACACACACACACAGCGTATGGGTCCATCAACTTTGAAACGTTTGATGTTAAATCTCCCTCTCTCCTCACCTGCTCTGTGTCGTGCATACCTTCCTTCCAGGGCAGTGCACAGACATTTGGAGGGGCTATGCTCTAACCTGGAAAAAGGTTAGATATATAAAAGTATAGAATCTTTTCTTTCGCCACTCAAAAGGGCACTTTAGCGTGACATTTTTCAACTGTGGGGGCACATGGTCAGGTTTAGACCATTGGAAGGGCACCAATGGGGCACGTCCTCTAGTTTTCACCACTCAAAAGGGCACTTTAGCGTGACATTTTTCAACCGTGGGGGCACCAGGGGGTGCGGCAGTGTCTCTGCGCCTTCTTGCCCCTCCCTGTACAGTATGTGCAGCCAATCAGAGTAAACAGGCTGTTGTCCGGGCAACAATAGCCCGTACCTGTGCACATCCCTGCTTCCGTCCATGCGTGTGGGTGGTGGGTGCGTTGACCTCCTTCATCAGCAATAGGAGCCCATGCCTAATCTGGATACAATTATTGTATTATTCTATTATATTCTATTGTGACCACTAGGATTATCACAGCCCCGTGATACTCTACAACCACAAACATAGAGACATGGACAATTCAAATAATTTATGCCTAATAAGTTTCAACACTTCTCAGGAGAAATCATCATCCTATCTCTAACCCTAATTGAAGAAAAAATATATATTTGTTGCCAAAGTCTCCAGATGTTAGTGGTCAACATGGTTTGATATTGCACCAAAGCTGAGTAACTAATAGTATTAATTCAGAAATTGCTGGAACAAGCTATTATACATACATTTTAATGATATGTACATTGTAATGTCCCTAGAGCCTCAACACAAAATGTTCTTAATTTTAATGGGTGGAATGAAAAACATAATGTTCATCACATATTTAACACATTGGGCGCCATGGGTTATATCCATCAATATAGCCTGCCACCGTTGAAAGCCTATGGAGATGTTTACCTTCTTTGCAGGGCTATAACTTTTTAAATTGTATTGCTATATTGACATTACTATGGCCCATTCAACATCGATTATCTATCGTTCAGGATGTGGGAACGTTATATTTTTTCATTCATACATTGTTGTGTTACAAGCGTCGAGAATTTAAGTATGTTTTTAATCTTTTCTGCTGTAATTCCAAAAACAGTAGTTATAGGCCCTGAAGCATATATAGATTATCGATAGGCGTTTAATTTGATCGGTATACATTATGCTTCATCATGCGTGAAGGAAAGGGGGGGGGGGTCGTTTATAATTCCTTGATCGCCAGTAACGGCTTTATATACTATGGGTTGATACGTTGATCAAGATGGTTTGCAGTGAAATGAATAAACAATCAGGCTGAAAATAACGTTAGTATCCTCTTACTGTGCGCCGATTAGACTGGAGGAGAAAGATCCCAAATATTTGACGCCGATCTCCTACATCCATTTCCGGTTTGTATGGCGCAATAAACGCCAAAATCATATCGATTATTAAGTTTAGAAACGATCCAAATGCACTATAGTGTTTGTCTGGAGTCCCGTAACAAGATGTGACTGCCGGAGGGATTTCCTCGACGCACCGATCGGCACTTCCGGTTTTGGCGAGAGTGTAACTCGCCCGACCATCCACCAGGCGGCGGTAATGAGGCGTTGCAATCTCATACAGGGCCCCGCTGGAGTCCGGAGGTTGGCTGGATGAATTATGAATGCCATGGTGAAAAAATTATATATATATTTTTTTTAACTTTCTTTTATTTTGTGTCATAATGAACATCACATTGCATTAATCATACAGTATACTATACTTGATTCACATAGTCAATGACATTTGTTACTCAGGCTCTTCCATCTTCTTCAATTTGTTTTCAAAGTATTCAGCATAATCAAAATAAGCTGTATAATCCGAGTACGCCTCATGAACAACCATGGGGGGGGGGGTTTAATTTTTTTTAAGGACATACAGTAGGATAAGAAATGAAAAAATAAATAGAAAAATAAATTTAGCAAAAGGAAAAAAAATCAATTTAAGAAAAAAAAGAAGAAAAAAAAGAGAGGTAGTCAGGAGGGTCAGACTCATGCTAGTGTATCTCCAGGTACAAGGTTACAAGTGACCATCTCTGCATAAACATATCTTTTTTCAGTTGCAATTGTGCAGTCATTTCTTCCATTGTATACATCTGTCTCAGTCTCTTGGTCCATTGTTTGATTGTCGGTGGTTGATTTTGTAACCATGCCATAGTTATCATTTTCCTTGCTATTAATAGTATCACTCTCAAGATGTATAATGTATCTCCATAGTATGTGCCTTTCGGTATACATCCCAAGATATAGTACGATGGATTCAGAGGTAAGTCAAGATCTAGAATGGTTTTAATCTCATTTTTGATATTCACCCAAAATGTCTGCACCCTTGGACAGTCCCAGAAAATATGTGTATGATCTCCGATCATTCCACATCCTCTCCAACATAGTGGTGAGGACCCACCAGCAAATCCGGAGAGAACTTGAGGAGTCCTAAAGTACCTGACCTTGACCTTCCAGTCAAACTCCTTCCACATTGGGCTATTTGTGATTTTATGATTGCTTGAATGGCTGTCCTCCCATTCTTCATTTTCTATGATCACATTAGCTTCCAACTCCCATTTTTCTTTAATATAGGTGGTGTCTCCTGAATCGTCTAGTTGTAACATGTTGTAAATATTGGATATCTGCTTTCTTTCCATCAAGTTTTTTTCTATTGTGTTAATAAAGTACCGCTCCACATTTGTTGGCGGTCTCTTAATTGCTTCCCACTCACTGTGAGTCATTACATAGTGTCTTATTTGAAAGTATCTAAACATGTCTTTCAAAGGTAGATCAAAACATTGCTGTAACTGTGCAAACGATTTAAAACAGTCTCCTTCCATTAATTGATTGATAGTAACCAGGCCCAAATCCGCCCAATTTTTAAAACCCCCATCCTCCATAGCTGGCCGGAACTCTGTATTGTCTGCTATTGGCATGGCCCTAGATATTAATCGTGGACCTCCCCCCTTTTTCCTTACACTTTCCCACACCTTTAATGTATTTGTATTCCATTTGTTACCAATCTTAATTTTTTTCCAGTATGCTTTCCCCAGGAATATTATGGATCTGAGAGGAGTCTTTGGAATTGAGTTTTGCTCAATCTGTACCCATCCAGAGTCTAGGTCCTTTTGTATCCAATGCACAAGTATGCGTAATTGAGCTGCCCAGTAGTAGTTTCTTAGGTTTGGCAGACCAAGACCACCCTTGTTCTTTGGCAAACATAGTGTTTTGAAAAAATTAAATATTGATCCCAAAAACGGCGTAAGTCGTTCTTGGCGCTCAACGCATGGCGGCAAAAACGGCGTAACTCGTTCTTGGCACAGGATGTGTTAATAGACAGAAAAGATTGACATGAGATGCATCTCAAATGATTTGTTGTGGTCCCAGCTGTCTGATGGTGTATGGCACCTCCCTTTCACATCCACACTACCAAAGGGTTAACCCTTTCACTGTGACAATACAGAAGGTTAACCCTTTCACTGCCACACGACAAAGGGTTAACCCTTTCACTACCACACTACAGAAGGTTAACCCTTTCACTACTACCACCCTACAGACGGTTGTAGTGAAAGGGTTAACCTTCTGTAGTGTGGTAGTGAAAGGGTTACTCAGGGGTGTAGAAGTGGGGGGGCAAGTAGAACTGACTACTCTGGGCCCTATGCTGTTGGAGGGGCCTCAGAGGGTCTGGATTCAAAGATTTTTTAAAGGTCTTTAAATCATGATGGCTTGTTTCCTGTGACATCTTCTTCAAGGTGAATGTTTAGGCTCTTCCTTCAGTTTCTTAGTAGGACTTTTTGGGGGTCTGCCCTTGACACAGTCTCTGGCTTAGGGGCCCCCTGAGCCCTTGGGCCCCAGGCCTGGACCCAGTAGGCCCGTCCGGTAATCCATCCCTGCACACGCACGCACGCACGCACGCACGCACACACACACACACACACACACACACACACACACACACACACACACACACACACACACACACACACACACACACACACACACACACACACACACACACACACACACACACACACACACACACACACACACACACACACACACACACACACACACACACACACACACACACACACACACACACACACACACACACACACACACACACACACACACACACACACACGCACTAGATTGAATTAGCCTTAACGTCTTCTGTATCCCCCATCTCCCACAACCACTCATTCAAACACACTTCAGAACAGCACAGAATTTAACTCATTGATAATTTAGCATTAGTGCTGTTATATTTTATATATATTTTGTACATTATCTTGTGTACATAAATGCATGCACATTATATATAATCTATCGCATTACAACATGATTGTATTATACTACTTGCTATTTCAAAATGTTTTGTGACAAGCTATTTGAATGAAATTAAACGTCCACAACATGAAGAACTACTACTCTCTCTTATGCTTAGACACAAAAGTATACCCTCAAAGGGGACGTATTCTAAAACTGCCATAGAATCAAACTGTAAACAAAGAGGCCTATTGGGATGTTAGATCTGAATGTGAAAAACGATGTGATTGACTTTACCTTGTCCACTTTTCTGCTATCTATTTTATGCTTGTTTTATATGTCTGCACTTTATGCATTTATCTGCCAATTTTGTGCTAATTTTATGCCTGTCTTTCTTATAGCTGTGAAGCATTTTGAGCTGCAATTTTTGTATGACAGGTGCTATACAAATAAAGTTTATTATATATAATAGTCCTTTTCAACAAGTTAATATAGGGATTCGAGGTCCCCTAACATTTCTTTTTGCTTCTAGCATTCTAGCAGCCACTATATCTCTCTGTTTCAGTCCTGTCCGCCTGTATCAGTTCCGCAACCGTTCCTATTTCCGGGGGAAGGCCTGATTGGCCCCGACAGGCACGTGACCCGCCGCGGCCACGCCCCGCGGCAGCCCCAGCGGCAAGCGCGCTACTGCTGGAGTTCGCTTCGCCTTTCACATTGCTGCCGTTGGCGAAAGCAGGATGAGAGGCGATTTCGCTGTGTATCATTTAATCATTTAACATTTGAAAGGCATACATTGTTGTCATACAAAGTACAGAATACTTTTATCCAAAATGCTTCTTACTGTTACACTGTTAGAGACTGTGCTAGACAAATGAATGACTAATTCGGTCAGAAATAACGTAACTAATAACGTTAGTAAGCACTGCTTATATGCTTATTATGTCTGCGGGGTACAGTAAACGTTTCTCCCGGTACATTCTGAAGAGCACACCGCTGTATGTTGGAGAACCAGCGGTCTTCCGAAGTTCCGCTCCTCCTCACTCGAGTGAGACTAAAGCTGTGCACAGCTCAGCCCAGTGAGACGCGAGCAGGAAGGAGCTGGGAGTCCTTCCAATAAGAATATGTTGTTTCTTTACACATGTGTTGGATTATGAATATGTCTTTATGCCTTTTTCTCGCCTTTTTCATGGAATTACTGAAAAACACCCAAACCATTATTCTTTTCTACCTTTTCTCCCCATTTTCTATTTTTCTCCCTTCCCCAATTTCGTATTGTCCAATTCTACCCTCCCCTGTCTCGAACACTGTTGGCCATGCCTTGCACAAGCCGGCTGCAATGTGGACAAAGCCTTGCATCACGTGTCCCCTCCGGTACTCGAGGAGGCAGCCGTAGCATCTTTTCACCTGAACAGCGCTGCGTGGGAGGGACACGCCGCCCTCGTTGCTTCCTGATTCTACTGCGCAGGCGCACCAACCGACCTGTAGGAGTCGCTGTCCACAACGTCCGATCCCCACCCACCAGCTTCCCACCCCCTAATACTGCCAATTGTATTAGTATGAACGACCAGCCAAGCTGGTAGCAACGCCGAGAGCTGGGCTCGAACCCAGCATCTCCTGCGTTGGTGGCGAGCGCCTTGCCCACTGCGCCACCTAGCCGCCCCAACCATACTTTATTCAAAATGGTATAAAACGGAAATGTACCGATGAAAAAACAACCTGTCTCGGGCATGTTGACTAGAAGCAACTCACTGAGACCCGACGGCGTTATTAGACCCATAGATATAATATAAGATATATTTTCAGCACTTGCAAATGTCACAGTCTAAAACTATATCCATTGAATAAAGACCTGGCGATTAGTGATGCACGATATATCGGCCGCCGATATAATATCGGCCGATATGGCAGTTTTTTTACACATCGGTATATGGGCCGATAGTAAAAGAAATTAATAATAATTTTTTTTTTAATTATTTTTACATGTTTTGGCCTTAAATAGTTTCAAAATATCAGTCATTTCTGAAAATAAGCTACAAAAGTAAAAAAAATTATGCGTTTTGGAAAATAGCTCTTTATTTGATTATCATAAAAAAGTGTTTTCTATACAGAGATATCGACATCGGTAAATATCGGTATCGGCCAGAACAGCAATATTAATATCGGTTATCGGTATCGGCCACAATTTTCACATCGGTGCATCACTACTGGCGATGAATGGGGTATCAGCGCCCCCTGGTGCTGCCGATCAATGTGTTAACTACGGTGATTGTGGCTGCAATTCTGAAGAGAGTTCTTGAGACGGAGAGTTCTTGTCACAGCTGAACTGCAGAAAACGCACAATGCATTATTTCACAGTTTCTCAGTGTTTGGACAACCCCTCATTCAAAACAATGCAAAACACTCACTTCACAATATAATCTTTATTGGTCTCTGGGCGTTTTTTTGCAGACAATGTGAAGAGATACATAGATTTTGGTGTTGCCTTCATAATTGGACCAATATCTCCCTGCAATTTACCCCCCTCTAATCTGTCTCAGAGACCTTTTCATTTATATTATCTGGATCATCCTCAACATCCACAACAAGTACACTGGAGTATAGAGAAACAATAGGAATTTTCCATTGGTTCTCCCAGCCCACGTGACAATTATTCACATTTACATTGGCTATAGTGACAGACATAGATATATGATAGATTGTTACGACCCTGGCTCATGGGCACGCAACCTATGTGCAAACCGACACCAAAACCCTGTGCTCTAACTCAAAGTGCTACTATATCAAGGAACTATTAATGTAATTGTAAACTAATGTACTAATGTAAACCCAACAGACAAGGACTGGAAGAACCTGACAGCTCTTTCTCTAAGCACCGACCTGCATGTGTGTTACTAGGCCTGGCTTTAAAGCTCCCAGCAGGTAACCAATCAGCACTAATTGGCTAATTGGCAGCCCTCACCTGCATGCCCTGTGACACAGGAGTGATCAGGCCTGCCTGAACAGTGACACAGGAGTGATCAGGCTCCTGGTACATAACACCTCCCCCACCAAACGGGTTGCCCCAGAGGCAACCACCACACAACAACCCATAATAAAAAATAAAAAAAAACTGTGACCCATTAGTTGTCAGGGCCACCACCACAACAGTGATAGCGGGTCGGCCCCTGTCGAACACGACCACCAACCGTGTTGTATGCTCCCTTTCAACAGGCCCCTCCACCGATACCGACCTGTCAAAAATAGACTGCAAACCAAAATCAACCTGAGAACTGCGCTCAACAGAACAGAACACAGCAAAACAAAAACCATAGATCACTGATACCACCACCGCGCCCATATCCATCCCACCTGGCACTGGCAGTCCAGGATACTGCAAACCGTGAACATCCAGAGTAGGATGTACCGCCTCAGGTACAGCCCCACCGTACCTGGAACATGGCAGTACGACAGTCACAAAAACGTCTGGAACACCATCTAAAATGGCGTCACCCAAAATAACATTGTCCTGATCAAAATCAAAATGGCTGCCACTCAACAGACCAGGTCGCGAAGGCGGCTCCTGCCCCACAGGACACAGGTAACTAGGTTGACCATCACACCTAGTGCATGGCAGAGAATCAGTGTGGACATGTGGATCAATGTCAGAATCATCAACTGACATACTGGGACCATCCCTGCCCACAAGTGAAACATTAGGGACAATAGAGCTACTGTGGGAAGGCTGGCAGCCTAAGTCAGGCTTAGTAGCCTCTCCAACTAGAACGGTGTCACATGAAACAACAGCACCTCTCATAGCATCCTTCCCACACTCCTCCTCCCATTTGTTCGTGGCCTCAGCCACCATACAGGCTGGGAAGACCCTGAGACACTGCGCTGCCGTACCATCTCCTGCCACATGCTTCTCCGGCACGCATGTCAACTCTGGTTTCACCACCGGGCCTAACACAAAGCCACAATCAAGAGAATCATTATGCAGAGGTAGATCCACAGTGTGCTTTCCAAAATTCTCAACAGGTACACATTTTAATTCAACAAAGAATGTGTCACTAAGTGTAATGTCCCAAGTCGAAGTATCAACAACATCACTTTTGTCCTTTGACATTTCCCGAGCCACAGCACACACAGCAAACACTCCTGGATGTTTCTGTGCCAGCTCATTAGGGACCTCAGAAACCACAGGAATGGGAGTTACAACCGGAGTAGCCAACACTTTGTCACCAGCCAAATCATTCCCTAGAATGAGGGACACCCCCTTTATGGGAATGTGAGAACATACCCCCACAACAACATTGCCTGATACTAAGGGATAATTGAGCATGACCTCATGCAAAGGTGTATCCACAAATCCACCCCCAAAGCCCCGAACAACGACACCGGAATGCAAAGAAGAGTTTTCTGAAAACGGCAAAACCCCCTCCAGAATGAGGGACTGAAAAGCACTGGTATCTCTCCAAATTGTTATAGCCTGTTTGGACTCTAGTGCATTAGTCAGGGAAACAAATCCATTCATCATAAACCTTGAGGAACCCTCGAGCTCTTTGTCCACACGTTTAATACTTCCCCCATCCCCATCTAATGTTGGCATAGGCGTTCTGCATATGGTTTCTACCAGAGCCACGATTCTGACATTTTTCTGCTCAAGCACCGGGCACCCAGCAACGATATGACCAGGTTCTTTACAGTAGAAACAGATAATCCCTTCTGGGAATGCACCAGCAGAACCACCCCGCCTAGGAGGTGAAGGTAACTGACCAGCAGACACAGGTTTTGGGAAACGGCCCCCCTGAACAGGACGCCTATCCCCGGACTCAACACGGTAGTCCTCCAAAAACACGGACTTGTGTGTCAACACAAACTCATCAGCGAAGACAGCGGCGTTGCCTATCTTCGATACCTTACGCTCATTTAGATGTGTGGAAACAGTATCAGGAACACATCTTTTAAATTCCTCTAGGAGAATCAACTGCCTAAGCTGCTCTCTTGACTCTGCCTTCTGAGAAGTGCACCACCTGTCAAACAGGTTCTCCTTCTCCCTTCCAAATTCAACATAAGACTGCCCCTCCGACCTGCGATAACCTCTAAAACGCTGACGATAGGCCTCGGGGACCAACTCATAAGCCCTCAAAATGGAAGCTTTAACCAGCTCATAATCAGCGCTTTGTTCAAGGGACAGAGCAGTGTAGGCTTCTTGTGCCCTACCAACTAAAACACATTGCAGCAGCAGTGTCCAGGCGGTATCAGGCCACTTCAATGTGGTTGCCACCCGTTCAAAAAGGGGAAAATATCTTTCCACGTCTTTCTCAAAAAATGGTGGCACCATCCTAATATTCCTGCCTACATCAAACCCGGAACGTGACTCTGGATGCAGAGCACCCGCCTGCAAGGCAGCATGCTTATATTCAAGCTCCTTCTGTGCACGCTCGTGCTCCAGCAACATTTGTTTCTCCTTAAACACACGCTCCTCACGCTCACGCTCCTCTTTCCTCTCTCTCTCCTTTAGCTCACGCTCCTCTCTCCTCTCCTCACGCTCTCGCTCTAGCTGCCTTTCCTTAAACTCCAACTCCCTTATCCTCCACTCACCCTCCACACAATTGTCTGTATGACATGTAAATGTTGTGAGTGTATAAGGGTTTTTATTGTTGTTTTAATGGTCTGTATGTCATGTAAATGTTATGAGTGTATAAGGGTTTTTATTGTTGTTTTAATTGTCTGTATGACATGTAAATGTTGTGAGTGTATACGTCTGTAACTGTATTTTATGTGTTATGGACCCCAGGAAGAATAGCCCCAGCACTGCTGTGGCTAATGGGGATCCAAATAAACTTAAACTTAAACACCAGGTAATAGCGGAGATGCGCCAGACGAAGGAGGCTCCTCCACCCTCTCCTTACATGCTCCATAACGAGTAACACCTGTAACGCACTCAAGGCAGAAGGCTTCAAACGTTTCTCCCCTGCAGAAAGCTCTACCCTGTAGTGTACAGCAAGTTCTAGCAGTTGTTCTTTGGAAAACTTCTCTAACAAGTCATGAGACGGGCGATCAACAGAGTCCCTGATGGAAGCCATTGTCACTGAACCAGCCACCCCAAGCTACACACCCTACCTCACAGTCACGAAGAACCACTAACAAACCACGAAGACCCCCCCAACGAACCACTGAAGAACCACGAAGAACCACTGAAGAACTATGAATAACGCTAAATGCCAATAACAACAACCAGAAGGGAACGCGGTGGAAATGTGAGCTCTACGGAGCGCACCTTTCTAGGTTGCAAAAAAAATAAAATAAAAAATAAAACATACCCACCCTAAATAGACGTGTCATACACGCAGGGTGTTAGGTGCTACCAGGTATGCTCACCAAACACTCAAACAAACAAAATAAATCCAACAAACAATTCCAAACAGGTGCGCCTTCTAACCTGATATGACTACATATGCTTCTACGTCTAAACTGCAGAAAAAACCGGCCCACCACATGTCTACCCTAAGAAACACTAAATCAAGCCCTACCACACTACCTGTGTTTTCTGGCCGCCCTAATCTACCTACCCTTAAACTAATGCCCTGTAGTCCTAACCATCTTCAACCACACCTGCTACCAGTCAAAGATCATACTTGACCATCCACCCGTCCAGTACATGATACGGTACCAGACAAGCAGATGGTGCTAATCCCTTCCCTGACTGCCCCAGGAGTATGTGGTGCACAGGACGCTAACCAACAACCAGAAAATAATGTCCCTATCTACATGTGGTGCCCACTAAACTATATATTTTAACAGCATAAGTAGTCACATCAAATTACAAACAAATACGGCATACTCACCTGTTTGATGATATGGCTCAGCCCCCACGTTACACCATATGTAACGAACACCACCCAAACCATAATACCATGACACCCCGTGTAACACAAAAAAAAAAACCACCAAACAAATTTCTAGGGGTAAATATCCCGGACGAGCGCCCAACTGTTACGACCCTGGCTCATGGGCACACAACCTATGTGCAAACCGACACCAAAACCCTGTGCTCTAACTCAAAGTGCTACTATATCAAGGAACTATTAATGTAATTGTAAACTAATGTACTAATGTAAACCCAACGGACAAGGACTGGAAGAACCTGACAGCTCTTTCTCTAAGCACCGACCTGCATGTGTGTTACTAGGCCTGGCTTAAAGCTCCCAGCAGGTAACCAATCAGCACTAATTGGCTAATTGGCAGCCCTCACCTGCATGCCCCGTGACACAGGAGTGATCAGGCCTGCCTGAACAGTGACACAGGAGTGATCAGGCTCCTGGTACATAACATAGATAGATAGATAGAGCAGATTAGATGCAGTCTGCTTTGACTGATCTAGACATTTCAAGATTCTTTTTTTTTATTTTATTTTTTTATTATTGCAAAACAAAAATTATTAAAAGTCAGTACTCAACACACAATGCATAATGAAACTAACAGTCAAGGTGGCTAAAATTACATGCAAGTACAGAAACAGAAAACAAAAAAAAGTCTATCATAATATTTTACCGTATACAGTGTATATCCAATGAAATTACCAATTATACAAATGCCTTATACAGGATATACCCCTAATACCTATTTTCTAAAACCCTACACACATATGCTCCAGCTCGAACCCCCCCCCTCCCGGACCCCTCCTTGGATAGTACCTCCATTATCCCTCACTCCTAACCAGACACTACCATTATAAGCTAGCTTTTATTCTCTCCACCACTTCTAACCACATTGACATTTTGGATTCGTTGAGACCCAGAATTCTTGCTGTAGATATTTCTTGATAAATCACATCGAGATATGTAAGAGACCAAACTTTCCGGCACATTTTTTTTGGTTGAAACCAGCGTGATGCGATCAGTTTTTTAGCTACTGTGATACCCAATAAAACCAATCTCGTTAGCTGTGGATTTACTGCAAACTTAAAAACATCATTCAAAAGCAATACAGAGGGGTGTACTGGTATATTCCAAGATACGAGTTTTGATAATTGATGGGTCACATCTTTCCAGAATGCCTTAACTGGTGGGCAGTCCCAATACATGTGCATAAATGTCCCTTCGTCTCCATTTGTACATTGGGAGCATTTTGAGTCTTGTTTCAGGCCCATTCTGTTCAGTCTTATAGGAGTCAAGTATGTCCTGTGAATATAGTTATATTTCGTATAGCATCGCGTCCCGCTCTGAGCCTTACGAGATACTTCCATCTCCTGTGATACCTAATGTATCTCCCACGAACAAAAAACACATGCACCCCACCTGTATGGGGCCCCGCCCCTTATGGTGGTACCACCCATATAACCATGACTCTGGTCATGAAACACCCTTCCTCTATTTTCGTCCCAGCGTACTGGATGCTTGCACCATACGAGCTAGCGGAATGAAAAGATTAAGGAAGATTAATAATGTTGAGGGCTTACCGGAGGATTGTGTTTCCCTGGATTCTCCGGAGCTTGTTTCGACGACGCAGACCTATGCTGGTGGTTCCTCGGCTGACGGCGACGGACCGAGGGGCAGCGTACAAGGTTTGGCTAACGGGTCGGCTTGTACAAAGGTGAGGTCTGTGTCAGTAGGCGTCGATGTCGGTGTTGGTCGTGCTGTGGAGTATGTTTCGGCACCAGGGCCGGGGCGGCTTGGCGATCGTTCCCTAGTTTTGGAGATGTCTTGGCGATCCTGGAACATGCTGTTGACGCTAATGCTACTGCTACTGCTAATGCTAATGCTACTGCTGCTTCTTCTGCTAACGCTGATGTTGACGCTGGAATGTCTAATAATCCCCGCCGCGGGATTCCGCTTTTCCCTCCTCTTGCCACCTTCATTGATGAAGGTCAGTCGGTGGTGGGTGTGGGGGGGTTCGCTGAGCTCTATTTACCTTTTTTGCGGGTGAAGGGGCTGACGATGGGGTGCAGCCCGGGGGTACCTTGGCTAAGTAGCCAGGTAGCTTCTTTTTTGTGCCCAGGCGGGGATGAACGACGTTCCGCCCGGCCGTTGCTTGATAGCATGTCGGCTCGGAGGGTGGCAGTATGGACGAATGAGTGGTATACTGCTGCAGGATGGCATTTAGCGGCGGCCAGTGTTGTGGCTCAGCTGGCTACTTTCCTATCCAAGATGGCGTCGGGTTGTAGGTCTTTGGGTCCAACCGACACTATGAACGTGATTCATGTTTGTGGTGTTATAGAGATCTTGACTCAGTCGCAAGCTATAACTGCGGGGAGGATTCGGATGCTATCGACTTTGGTTGTTAGGCATCTTTGGTTGGAGCAGTCTCCTCTTGGGGAAGAGGATAGGTTTTCTCTCCTCACGACTCCTTTTTCCACAGATAGTCTTTTTGGGCGTTCTGTGGAGGCGCAGGCGGTTTTTGATTCGGGTCCTACACCGCCTCACGCTGTGCAGCCAGGGGTGGGAGCACGGTCTCGTCAACGACTGTGGCGAGATCCTCGACAGGCGGCCATGTTTCCCCCGCCAGTGGTGCCCTGGTTGGAGAATCGACAGGGTTTCGCAAGGCCGACAGTCTTGGCGGCCGAGGGATCGGCCATTTTGGGTGATTTCGGTAAACCTCTCTCTGGTATCCCCAGAAGCGGGGCTTTGAGCGTTCTCCTTTGGCTGCGGGCCGCGAACCTTCTTTGAAGCGTATGCGGCCCCATTCTTCACTTCTCATGGAGACAGAGGCTGACACCCAGTTGATGGCTGAGCCTGGGTCTGTCCGTGAGAATGTTCCGTCGTTGCGTGGTTCCTACACCGCAGGTTGTGGGTGGGTGGAACCTGGTGTTGCAGCTGCCACTAGCTCCAGTGGTCAGCAGGGGGACTCGGTGCCTCTTCTGTTGAATGCTCAGCAGGGGTTACCCCGGCTTCGCCCTCGCCAGGCGGGGTATCGCGCTGTTGCCTCCCACTCCCGTCAAACCGGCAGTGGTCTGCAAAGGAGAGGCTGGCGTGATTTGAGTGGTAGCAATATCACTGCAGGGCTTCGGCGTGTAGGAGCCCATGGGGTCCTCAGGCCTTGCGTGTCTGGCTGCGGAACGGCTCCTCAGCGTGTGCTGGAGGGGTGTTCAGGGGGTGAGTGTGTGTCCACAAGTTTGATGACCGCTCCTCCCGTATCAAACCGGCCCTTTCTGTCGGGGTCCCCCCTTGGGTGCTTTGCACGACGGGGGGGACCGGGCCAATTATCTGCTGTTCCTTGCGGCCCAGCGTCAGTTGACGGCGGGGCGCTGTGGGATTATATTCACATATGGCGACGGGAATGTCCCTTGAATCGGTGGATGAGGAGAACGTTAGAGGCGGGGCTGGTTTTGCAGTTTGCGCGGCCCCATCCTCCGTTCTCAGGTTTGGTGCCGACCCTATTGTTAGGGTCGGGCGCGGTGACAGCCCTGGCCGACGAGATTCAATCTCTGTTGGCGAAGCAGGCCGTCGTTGTGGTCCCGAGAGAGGACGCAATGTCAGGCGTCTACTCCCGTTATTTTCTGGTGCCCAAGAAAACTGGGGGGGTCAGACCTATACTGAATCTGTCCATGTTCAATCGGTTGATTGTAGTGAGACCGTTCAGGATGTTGACCGTCCGACTCCTTCTGCTTGCTGTCAGGAGGGGGGACTGGTTCACCTCCATAGACCTGAAGGATGCGTATTTTCACATACCCATTTTCCCTCCTCACAGGAAGTTCCTACGGTTCCTGTTTCAGGGCGTAGCGTACGAGTACCACAGAATGCCGTTCGGTTATTCTCTGGCTCCCCGCACATTCACCAAGTGCGTGGCGGCTGCTCTGGGGCCTTTACGTCGTCGGGGGATACGAGTTCTGTTCTATCTCGACGACATTGTGCTCCTCAGCCGTTCAGAGGAGGTTGCCAGGTCTCATACTCGACTGGTGGTGGAATTCCTCACCAGCCTGGGTTTTGCTGTGAATTGGAAGAAGAGTACCCCTCTTCCCAGTCAACAGGTGGAGTACTTGGGCTTGACATTGAGGTCGAAGCCCATGCTTGCGACCCTCTCGGAGCAGCGTCGGGGAGGGACGGTTACGGCGCTGCAGGTGATGCGTCTGCTGGGCCTTATGTCGGCGGCCCACACGGTGGTTCCTCTTGGCCTCCTCTTTATGAGGCGGATACAGAGGTGGTTTCTCTCTTTGAGAATAGATCCGGTGTGGGGCAAAGGGAGACGGTTGACGGTTCCTTTGTCGATATGGGGGGATCTCGCCCACTGGGGGAGGCTGGGTATCCTCTCCGCTGGGGTCCCCATGGGCAGCAGTGGCTCCCACGTCACGGTTTTCACCGACGCCTCTCTCACAGGTTGGGGAGGGGCGTTTCGGACCCACGCAGTGGGGGGCAGCTGGACGGGTCATGCCGACCCAGCTGTCCTGCATATCAATGTGTTGGAGTTGAAGGCGGTCCTCCTGGTCCTCAAACGGCTCGGCCACCTGGTGGTAGGCGAACATGTTTTGATCAGGACGGACAATGTGACGGCGGCGGCGTATATCAACAGGCAGGGTGGGACTCGTTCCGCCCGCCTGCTCCGGGTGGCGCGCAAACTGTTGCTATGGGCATCCCGCAGGCTGCGCAGTCTGCGGGCGCTCCACGTTCCTGGTACGGAAAATGTGGCGGCGGATATAATGTCTCGGGGCGGTCCTCGTCACGACGAGTGGGAACTCCGCCCCGACATAGTCAGACAGATCTGGGATCGGTTCGGGGAGGCCTCGGTAGATCTGTTTGCGTGCCGACGTTCTCACAAGTGCCCCTTGTGGTTCTCGCTCAGTCGAGCGGATCATCCCCCCTTGGGGGTGGATGCCTTCTCGACCTTTCCGTGGCCGCCCGGTCTTCTGTACGCCTTCCCTCCTGTACAGCTGTTGAGTCAGCTGTTGGAGCGGATACGGAGGGAGCGCAGGACGGTGATCCTGGTCGCGCCGGACCGGGGCACGTCAGTGTGGTTCCCGGTCTTAATCCAGCTTCTGGTCGCTCCTCCTTGGGTCATTCCGTGGTCAGCGACGGCCCTCTCGCAGCACAACGGAGTGCTTGTCCAGCCTCCGGTGTTGGGTCAACGCCTGGTGGTGTGGCTGGTGGGAGGGTGAGTCTGGAGAGGATGGATCCCGCAGTGGTTGATACCATCCGGTGTGCGCATGCTCCCTCCACTGTCGCGGTTTACGCGGGCAGGTGGCGTGCGTTCCAAGAATGGTGTAAGGGGGGGGGCTGGGACCCAGTCTCCTGCCCCCTGGATGCTGTTCTGGGTTATCTCCAGTCTCTCCTTGATAGTCTGTCGGCTTCGACAGTGAGGGTATATACAGCAGCTATATCCTCCTATCATGAGGGATTTGAGGGGGATGTCTTGTTCAGCCACCCTCTTGTGAAGCGTTTCCTGCTTGGCGCTCGACGCGTTAAGCCGGTGCAACGCTCCTTGGCTCCGACTTGGGATCTTCAATTGGTCCTCGGTCGGTTGTCCTTGGCCCCGTTTGAGCCGCTCGAGCAGGCGCCGTTGGGACGGCTGTCTTTCAAGACCGCGTTCCTACTGGCTGTCACTTCCGCTAAACGCGTGGGTGAGCTCTGTGCTCTCTCGGTACGTCCAGAGTGCCTGTCTTTTCGGACCGATTGCGGTGCCACTCTGCGACCTAATCCTGCTTTCGTGCCTAAGAATATCCGGAGTTCCTTCCGCTCCCGGGATATTGTGGTTCAGGCTTTTCGTCCTCCTCCTCACACTAGTGAGTTAGATGCGGGCCTTCACCTGTCATGTCCAGTCCGTGCTTTGGGGTTTTACCTCAGCCGTACTCAGGACTTCAGGGTTACCGACCAGCTTTTTGTCTGTTACGGTGGGGCTCGTGCTGGTAAGGCACTGTCGAAGCAGCGCCTGTCCCATTGGTTGTGCGAGGGTATGGCCCTCTGCTACACGTTGGCTGGGCAGGATCCCCCTGGGGGCGTCAGGGCGCACTCCACTCATGGGGTGGCTGCCTCTGCCGCTCTCCTGGGTGGGGCCTCGGTGGAGGACATCTGTGCTGCAGCTTCATGGTCCTCACCGGGCCCCTTTGTAAGGTTTTACCTCATGGACATGACCGGGGGTTCTGTCTCCCAGGCGGTTCTGGGGTCTGTGGCCTTTCCTGCTTCCCGTCCTTTGGTCGGGTAGCAGGGGTGTATGGGTTTGGGCCGCAGTGTGTTGAGTCACACGTGGTTCCGCCTGTACGGTGTGTTCAAGGGGTTCTGGCTCCCTCTTGTTCGCATTCAGGTGGAGTTGACTGCGCCCCCCCTTCGTTAGGAAGGATGGGGTGACAGGGCTCCCCGCACCCCTTGATGTGGGCTTACGGGTCCTCAGGGGGTACATCTGTCGGGTCTCGCGCCCGCTCTTCCCCATTATCTCGTAAGGCTCAGAGCGGGACGCGATGCTATACGAAATATAACGATAGGTTATGTAGATAACCTAGTTATATTAGTATAGGCTAAGCGTCCCGCTCTGCGCGCCCTGAGTTCCCTCTTGAGGGGTCTTTTCCTGGGACGGGTTTTTGGCGAGGAAGGGTGTTTCATGACCAGAGTCATGGTTATATGGGTGGTACCACCATAAGGGGCGGGGCCCCATACAGGTGGGGTGCATGTGTTTTTTGTTCGTGGGAGATACATTAGGTATCACAGGAGATGGAAGTATCTCGTAAGGCTCAGAGCGGGACGCTTAGCCTATACTAATATAACTAGGTTATCTACATAACCTATCGTTAAGATTGATTTGTTGATGGTCCGGGTTCCTTGATGTAAGACGGACATTTGCCCATGCTTCTTGCCAATCAAAGTCAATTTCCAGGTCTGGTATATCCCTCCTCCAGACAGTGTCTAGTTGGAGGGTTTCATACGAGGACGTTAGTAATTGATAATAAAAACCTGATACAAAACCTCTCAATGTTTCTCTTTCATAGAAGAATTTGTGGTATCTGTGGTGTTCAACTGGTATGTCTAATGGAACACCGTGAGACCTCAAACATAGGCGTAACTGTATGTAAAAAAGCCATGTGGACTCGGTGAGGTTAAACTTTGTGCATATTTCTCCATAACTACATAAACCCTGGTTATTAAAAATATCCCCTAATGAGTGTATGCCTTGCTCTTCCCATATAGGGAATCTTATAGGACGTTTTTCCATTAAGAGTGCATTGTTATTGAATATGGGAGTGTGATTATGCCATTTTTGAGGGTTAGGATATTTTTTTTGTGTTTCCCGCCATGTCCGGATTGCATGGGTAATTATGGGGCCAAATTTCCGCTCACAGTGCTTGATTGGAAGTTTAGTGTGTGCTATGTCCTTCAGTCTCTGTGGGGCTACTATGTTTTCTTCCAATTTTCTCCAGGATACCAATGCCTGGGGATCAAACCATATTGTCAATGGTCTTAATGTGTAAGCCTTAAAATATTGGAAAAAATCTGGAACTGCCATGCCACCGTCTGCTTTATTTCTCTGTGCGGTGGATCTTTTTATGCGAGGTGGTTTGTTATTCCAAATAAATTTGTATGTGGAGGAGTGTAATCTTTTCCAGTAGCCCTCTGGAGGGGGTAACGGTAGCATTGAACTGATGAAGTTGATTCTTGGTAGTACATCCATCTTAACTATTGATACCCTTGCCTGTACTGAGTTTTTAAGTTTTGCCCACCTGTCCAGGTCGTCTTTGATTTTGTTCTGTATTTTTGTGTAATTGTGCTTCACCGTTTGTCTTATGGTGGGAAATATTTCCACACCCAAGCATCTAAAATGTTTTACCATGGGTATCTCACCTGGGAGGGTTGTGTCTTTTTTTGCATGGGTGTTAAGTGGAAGGAAAGCCGACTTCGGCCAATTTATTTTAAATCCCGATAAATCACCAAAGTTCTCTATCAGCTTGAGTAGATGAGGCAATGTGGTGTTGGGGCTTTGCATGAACAATATTACGTCGTCCGCATATAAACAAATTTTCAAGATTCTACACCTTACTTCCGCACACTTCCAGATAGCCTGTGGGCGACGGAGAGATACACTTTAAATTTTGAGGAGAGGAGAATCTCGCGATTCAGATACAATTTAAAGCAAGTCTTTAACAGTGCTTGGTTCCAAAGCTATTTAACGTTTTGCAAAACATGTCTAGTGTCACATTGGCGCTGACTTTCTACTTTAGAGGGGGGGAAGCTGTGGTCTGTATTGTACCGGCCATAGCGTAATTGTGAGTGACTGAATTACTGATTGAATGAGTGAATGAATGACGAGGTGCTTCGCATATGGCTCTTTGTGTAAAACCAGTTCAATATATAAGAGAATGCTTTGCATATATGACAGTGTTCTTGTTATTTTCTAGATATTTCATGTCATCAGCTAAAATGATGTTGATTGTACTGTATTATATCCTATAGATTTACATCAGAATGATTGTATTCGTTCACAAAGGTGGGCAAGCTCTACTTCACAAGTTAAGCAAGACACTTAACTCCTAATTTCTCACGATGAGCAGGTTGGCACCTTACATGGCTGCCTCCGTCGTCTGTCTGTGAGTGAGTGAATGGGTGAATGTGAGGCATAAGTTGTAAAGTGCTTTGGATAAAAGCACTATATCACTCCAGTCCATTTACCATTTTGTCCGGGTAAAACTCACAATACAATATACAATATTTTCGGGTTTATCCCTGTGTCAGCCAAACGATTAGCCCGCTGGGGACGCTGCTCCACGGCTGGACAAGCATAATGTGTGGTCTTCACTCGGACTTGGGTGAAAACTCCCCACATACCGGCAGCGCCACAATGGGAATAAATGCAGATTTCTGCGTTTTTTTTGTCATAAAAAGGGATTTACTATCAAACAAACGGGAAGATAAGTGGTTAAAATTCGGAAATATTTGTAGAGGTTATGCTCTTAGTGCTCTTCCTGAAAAGATTTTTTTTTTAAATATTAAAAATAAAAAATGATATGGCCTTGAACTTGACGCAACACTGTCCTGCTTAGCATTATAACTCTGCTAACTTGTTACGGGGGCACAAGAGTTTTAAAAAGCACGTTCACCCAGGGCCCAGCTGTCTTTCAAGCGAAAAACGTGTCGCCCGTCATGTGTTTCTACCGTTAACACATTGGGCGCCACGCCCCTTTGACCAGATAACCCCATTGAGTGCCAGCGCTTTAGTCAATGGGAGGTCGGGGATATTTGCGAACGTTTAAACTATATCTTAAATTATGGCTATGGGTCTAAGACACCCCTTGCTTACCCCTCGCCTGTCTAGTGTACATGTCCATTTGTGTTTTTGTGCCTTTTATGTTCCATGTATGGACCACAATGGAAACATGCCTTGGCTTTATTGTGTTTTATCCATTTTTGACACTGTAATTGTTTATTTTAATGTTTGTCCTACTATTGTGTCAAAATAAAGTATTCAATCAATCAAATATTCAAATGACTTGCTTGCAGTCAACATGTACGAAACGGATTGTTTTTTCATTGGTACATTTCTGTTTTATACCGTTTTGAATACGAGTATAGTTTCGGTGAGTTCTAGTAATTTCCGCGATAATAGCCCTTTAGTGGAATATACAAAACACGTTATAATTTTTCGGCTGATTTATGAATAGTTTCAAATAAATGCTAGATTATGGCGGCTACGTGGTGCAGTGGGCAAGGCGCTCACCACGAATACTGGAGACGCTGGGTTCGCCTGTTCGAGCCCAGCGCTCCACATTGCTTTCAGTTTAGCTGGTCGTCCGTACTAATACACATTGGCAGTATTAGGGGGTGGGAAACTGATGGGTGGGGATCGGGCGTTGTGGACAGCGACTCCTACAGGTCGGTTGGTGCGCCTGCGCAGTAGAATCAGGAAGCGATGGGGGTGGCGCCCCTCCAAAGCGCAGACCCCTGACACTGAAAGATCGCGCTGCGCAGGTGAAAAGATGCGACTGCTGTTACCTCGAGTATCGGAGGGGACTCGTGCTATGTATGACTTAGTCCACATTGCAGCCGGCTTGTGAGAGGCAAGAAACAGCGTTCGAGACAGGGGAGGGTTGAATTGGATGATACGAAATTGGGATGGGAGAAAAATAGAAAATGGGAGAAAAAGTGGATAAAAAAAAGAAAAAAAACGCTAGATTATCGATAGTATATGTGTATTTATGCACGCTAGAGAAGTGGGCCGGTTGGATACCCAAAAGGATTTCCCAGTTATCAATCACCATATGGTAGATCGATATGTCCATTGGCTGATGATATATTCCTTTACTGCATAGTGAATTCGGCGTCGCAAAAGGTATTCCAAGCTACAGGCTACGCCTACACATATAGATTCCAGCTAACAGTAAACTCCATTCAAAGTAAAACAAATGTAAGCGCCGTTCTGCCACAGGGAACACTGCATTATCGTGACAGCGCCCCTACGAGGATCTGGCCGGTAATGCACTTTTCAGAATTCCAAGAGTGGGGTAAATCTGCAGTGCCGTTCGGTGACATTGAGTAGGTTATTAAAATGGAATAAAAACCAAAACAACCTTGCCACGGACATGTCCGTGGTTGGCACTCTACCGTTGGATCCGAAACACGGACATGTCCGTGGTTGGCCGGGAACCAGTTAATAAACAAACAGAAACAATGTGCATCTTTTAGAGATCAATTAGGCTATGAAAATTAGGCTGCCTCTAAATATAAAAAGGAATTAAATGAGAATGGTTTGCTTCAATAAAAAAAGTATTTTATAAAAAATTTAAAATTAAAAGAATTTAAAAAATAATTTATTATATTAAAAAAAATCGACTCTGACATGAAAATCTAATGTGGAGACTGGAATCGACTATTCGAAAATTCAAATATTCTAACTCATCCCTACTTTCAACTACCCAACCAAGCTTGTTGGGCATCAAATTGAATCAACTTCCAACTAGAGTATCATTAGCAAATATAGCTAAACTCTTGAACCTCAGAGTCTTGAACACTGAACTCTCCACACACAAGCACACATGAGCACACACACAACACACATACTGTATACGCTCACACACTAACAGTCACTTTAGCATGAACACACACATGCTGCACACGCTCACACTCAACGGTCACTTTACACAATGAAAAGGTCACTTAAAAATAAAATAAAGAACGGGAGTGGTTCTTAGTAAATAGATGGATATAGCAAGATGCATATATAGTAGGGGTGGAACGGTTCACAAAATCAACGGTTCGGTTCGTATCACGGTTTTGTGGTCACGGTCTTCGGTTCGGTTCGATATACGTTGTTTTTTATTAAAAAGGAATTGAACACTCCAAAAATGTAAACATGCTTCTCATTTATTAAAAAAAAAAAAAGATTTACAGCGGTTTGCCGTAAAAAATGTTTGGCACACAAAGACTGAACTGACTGAAAAATATAGGCTACATTTGTCAAAGTATTAACTTAGCGCAAACAAACTAAATAATTAAACCTTTCTATTTTTGTGGCCACATTATAGACAAAGGCCATCAACAAAGTATGCATATGCTCAACCAGCACTAGACTTTCTTATCAAAAAGGAAAAGTCACAGAAATGATTATTAGGGTTTTAAATAAGGACGTTTATGGGGTTTCTTGTATTAATAATAATTTGCACTAAGGAATGTTGTAACAAAGGTTATTCTAGAACACTAGTTATATGAATACTGTCAGAGCGTCTCGCTCTGCCATATTGAGATGATATCTTATCTCCATGCACATATTGTGCATGTGAAAAAGTTGGCACATGCACGTCACTTGCACGTGACCATGCCTACCCCTGTGTGTTCCTACTAAACACAGGAGGTGGTCATGCTTACACCCTTCCAAGTCTGAATTCCACGCGTGAAAAAACATCCAAGGGTCCTCAGGGCGCAGAAAAGCGAGACGCTCTGTCAGTATTCATATAACTAGGGTTATGGAATAACCTTCCTTATATTTCATATCTGACATCTCATCTCGCTCTGCCATATTGAGATCAAAAGGGGCAGAGCGGACGCGTGGCCACGTCAAATGCACCCCCTGGGGGCCCATAAGCCTCTGTCAGGAGGGAGGGGAGTCCCGTCCACCCGCCCGTCCTAACGAAGGGGGGGAGGCATTCAACTACAACCAATGTGCGAAAAAGGGACCAGTCACCCTAGAACGCACAGAGCAAGTGGGACCGCGTGCGACAGAGGACTCTGCGGTCCACACCCACACACACCTGCTAGCCCACCTGATGGCGGGGAGCAGGAGAGGTCCCGGCCCTCAGGACTGCCTGGGAGACAGAGTCCCCAGTCATGTTCATGAGGTAAAACCTAACAAAAGGTCCCGGGGAGGACCAGGAGGCCGCAGCGCAGATGTCCTCCACCGAGGCCCCCCCAAACAGGGCAGCGGAGGCCGCCACTCACGAGTGGAGTGTGCCCTGACGCCTGCGGGGGGAACCTGTCCGGCCAAAGTGTAGCAGAGGGCAATGCCCTCGCATAACCAATGTGACAGGCGTTGCTTGGACAGCGCCTTACCCACGTGAGAGCCACCGCAACAAACAAACAGTCGATCGGTAGCCCTGAGATCCTGCGTGCGACTAAGGTAAACCATCAGCGCACGGACAGGACACAACAGGTGAAGGCTTGCCTCCAACTCACTAGCGTGAGGAGGAGGGTGAAACGCCTGGAGCACAATATCCCTGGAGCGATAAGAGCTCCGGATATTCTTTGGCACAAAGGCCGGATTAGGCCTCAGAGTTGCACTGTTTTCGGCCTGAATAGACAGGCACTATGACCGCACCGAGAGAGCACACAGCTCACCCATGCGTTTAGCGGAGGTGATGGCCAGAAGAAACGCGGTCTTGAAAGACAGACGATCCAACTGCGCCTGCTCAAGAGGCTCAAACGGGACCCCCAACAGCCTTTCCAGGACCAGTTGGAGGTCCCAGCTCGGAGACAGAGCACGTTCCACAGGCTTGAGATGCCGTGCACCAAGCAGGAAACGTCTCACGAGAGGGTGGCTGAACAGCGTTCTGCCCTCAAAGCCCACAAGACGATATAGCTGCGGCGTATAGCTTCACTGTCGAGGCCGACAGCCTATCCAGGATAGACTGGAGGAAGGACAGAACCGAGTCCAGGGGGGCATGACACCGGGTCCAGACCCCCAACCTCACACCACTCTTGAAACATACGCCACTTCCCTGCGTAAACCGCGGTAGTGGACGGAGCGCGCATGTTCTGGATGGTGTTAACCACAGTAGAGTTAAGACGCATCCCCTCCAGATTCACCCTTTCAGCAGCAATGCCATTAGAGGCTGCCCCAGAACAGGAGGCAGAAACAGTGTTCCTAGTGCCTGAGAGAGAGCCCGCGGTGACCACGGAACAGGCCACGGCGGGGCCACCAAGAGCTGAATCAGGGCCGGGAACCACACAACTGTGCCCCGGTCCGGTGCGACCAGGATCAAAGTCCTGCGCTCCTGACATACCCGCTCCAACAGCTAAGCTATCAGGTGTATGGGGGGGAACGCGTACAGAATCCCGGGCGGCCACGGATACATTGAGAAGGCATCCACTCCCAGAGAGGGGTTGTCCTTCCGACTGACCGAGAACCACAGAGGGCACTAGTAGGACTGACTGCTTGCAAACAGGTCAGAGAGAATACAGAGGCGCATCCTGTCACATTATGCAAAACACGCCCCTTTTAGTTTGATTTGGAGCCCTCTGATTGGTCGAGAGGTTTAAGGGGGCGGGACTTAGGGGTATGCCATACCTTATAAGTAGGGATGTCCCGATCCGATCACGTGATCGGGATCGGCGTCGATCACGTGCTTTTCAGAGGATCGGGGATCGGGAAAAAATAATAATAAAAATCGGCAGTCAAAAAAAGTAAATTTTTATTCAACAAACATGACCATGTCCACGTCTTAAACTCATACGGAGGCCTTAGTTTTGGTTTTAAATTACATATAATATATCATCATTAATGTATTTATTGTCACACAGAGCAGAATAATTGTCCACAACAAACACATTCCCCTTTAATTTACACCGTTGCAACAAACACATCCCCTTTAATTTAGACCGGCTACACGCTACACGCTCCACATCACAACAACAGTACAACATGTCGCTCCCGAAACACGGTTAATATCCACTGACTTGAGCAGCTAGACTTAATGTCAGAGGTTTGGAACTAAGCATTTTAAAATAGAAAGTCAAGCCAGTTGCAATGTTTGCAAGGAGGACAGGCTGGAGGCGAAGTTTTCAGACTAACTTTTCACCTGGAGGATAACGTGACTGAGGATTATCGTCGGCGTTTCAGACCAGAATGGACCATTACGTAAGTCGCACACTGAATGTATACTAATGTGCAAACATATATTGAAACTTTTAATATTTCTCATATGAAGCAGAAGCACATTTCTCAGGGTGAATGTAATAACAAAAGCCTCTGCGCTCACGCCCCGGGCTATAGGCAACAGATGGGCTTGTCTCGCTCTGCCAGTTTCTGACAAAAGTGCGTCAAAATGTATTTACTAATGTGAAAGATCGGATCGGAAACGATCGGATCGATAGATATTTAAAATCACATGATCGGGATCGGATCTGGAGCAAAAAAAGGCGATCGAGACATCCCTACTTATAAGGGCATATAGCAAAGTTTGATGGATTGTAGCCACGCCCCCTTTTTGAGATGATTTATGACCCCTTAGGGCTTCTAGGATTGGTCGAGGATTCAAGGAGGCGGGACATCCGGTTTCGAGGGGAGGGACATCCGGTTTAGGAGGGGAGGGACATCTGGCTACGGAAGGGGAGGAGTTTTCAGATTTTTTTTTTAAATTAATTTTTTTTTTAACTTTTTTTTTTCAAAATAAAGGTTCTTCAAATAAAAGATTCAAAAATACGTTTTTTTTTATTGTCAGAAATAAAAGATTCAACCGTTTTTTTTTTATTCAAACGTTTTTTTTTATTTTCAGATTGTGTGTATTCCAAGGTTTACACAATATGTATTTGTGTATTCCAAGGTTTTCAGATTAAACATTTCACAATATGTATTAGTGTATCTTCAGAATATAGTTACACAATAAGTATTCCAATGTCTTAAGAATAAATGTGTTTATCTTCACAATATGTATTTGTGTATTCCAAGGTTTTCAGATTAAACATTTCACAATAGGTATTAGTGTTTCTTCACAATATGTTTTATGTGTATTCCAAAAGTCTTAAGAATAAATGTGTTTATTTTCAGATTGTGTGTATTCCAAGGTTTTCAGAATATAGTTTCACAACAATCTTAAGACTAAATGGTGAGTGTGTGTTTCTTAAGAATGTATTATTCTACAGAAATGTTCAATAGCCGCTCAGTCAGTTTGGTGTTTCTTTAAGTAGAAAGCGTCTCCCTCTCAGTAGAATGTCTACCTCTCAGTAGACTGAATATTTCTCCCCATGCTCTGTTTGTCTCCACTCCGTAGGCTGTCTCCTCTCTGTAGGGTGAAATGACATACAGAAACATTAGAGTGGTTCTGACACTGTCACGATTCTGAAGTGACAGCCCCCTGCGTTGTCGTGAAGGCGGGAGAAGGAGGAGGGCTAATAGGGAAGCCTAAAACTACTATATGCAGCTTCTGTCAAACCAGATTTACGACCCTCAGACTTCCTCCTTTCTGCAGACAAAAAACCTCACAGCACCCCAAGGTGTGTGTGTGTGTGGCTATGCGTGTATGTGTCTGTGTGTCTGTTTTCATGGATAATCCCCCAATGCACAGTCTCTGGAGCGTAACAGTAAGAAGCATTTTGTATAAAAGTATTCTGTACTTCTGTATGACAACTATTAAAGAAACTTGAAACTTGAAACTTGAAACCTAAACATAGACTGGCTATCTAATACCTGCTCTATGAGAAGAAAGCTTAACGACATAGCCACGGTATGCAACTTGTCCCAATTACTTCATTAATGACAACAAATCATAGATAAAAAATATAGATCATATTTTTACTAATTCAGCAATTAGTAAATTGCCAATTGGATTCAGTGATCATAACATGATTGCCAAGAAAACTCACAGTCCCCCAAGGTGTAACTGTAGGATTTCTTTATTTCTTTATTTCAGATCCCCATTAGTCACTGCCTCAGCAGCGACTATTCTTCCTGGGGTCTGGATCCAAACATATAAAATTAAACAAGAATAATCAATAAACAACATAAAAACAAATATCAATAAAACACCAATAAAATATACAAACAATTATAGAATGCCACATTTTCTAATATAGAACAATAACAAATATCAATAAAACAACAAATATCAATAAAACAACAAAGACATCTCTGAGAAAACTAAAACGTGCTCAAAAACAGCACAACATTCCATACACTCATACTCTAATACTCCTCATAACCACTAGACAAACACATTCCAAAACAACACCCAACCCAACACAAGAACCCATTCATTAGACACAGATTAGACCTACCCAAAATCAATCTCTTTCTGCATTACAGCCACTCGTAGTCTCCTCTTGAATCCCTCCTTACTGGTAATTGAAACCAAATATTGTGGAAGTCTATTCCAGTAGGACATTGCCCTGTACATTACAGTTTTCTTTAAGGCTTCAGTTCTGGGTCTAGGCAGGGCGAACCGACCCCTCAAGGCTTGTCTAGTGCCATAGCCATGACCATCACTAATAAGCACCAGCTGAAAAAAGAGGCACACAGGTTTATGTAAAGTATAAATATTTCTCATAAACAAAATAAGACTACACACTAGTCTCTCATTGACTCTCATTCACCAACATTGTCTTAAGTTTTCTCAACACTGTTTCTAATTGAGCTATGCAATACAAGTCTTGCAGCTCTATTTTGAGTAAGCTGTATTTTTTTTAAGTCTTGTTTGGATGCATTTGACCAGAATGATGGACAGTAGTCCAGATGTGACAAAACTAGTGATTGTAAGACTTGCTTGGTAGATGTGTCTGTAAAAAAATAGGCATTCCGTCTAATAATTGAAATACTTCTGCTCATTTTTGTTACAATATTGTTAATGTGAGTTGACCAAGAGAGTGTTTCATCTATTATAACTCCAAGCAATCTGGCCTCCTTAACTTATCTCCACCCTGCAAAGAAATATTTAATCTGTGATTCTCTCTCTGAGCATGCTTTGAACAAATAATTATATAAAAAGTTATACGTGATAGTGTCCTGAAAATATAAAGTGTTGAAAAGATCCATCTATGTGGGTCTGTGTCTCTGTTCGAGGGGGTGTGTGTGTAGGGGCCCGGTTAGGTGTCAAAACACTGCATGGGGGTGTGAAAGTTTAGGGAACGAACAACCTCTATATATTTGATGGTAATACTCTGCATTTTACTCGAAACAAAACTAATAAAGTCTGTATTTCAGCTAACTCTTTAAGTTTCAATAGTTTGGATTTAATAAATAATTTGTTGGTATGTTCTCTTGAATCTACATTGTGAACTATTCTTACTGCTCTCTTCTGTAATATAAATAAGGGTTTTATGTTGCTTTCATACGTGTTAACCCCCACAGTAACTCAAATATGGTAGGATGAGTGAACAATATAATATTCACATAGAATTATAATCCAGCACATTCTTTGCCTTGTTCAAAACAAAAACACTCTTGGCTACCTTATTTTTTATGTACATTATATGAGGCTTCCATGTCAATTTCTCATCCAACATAACACCCAACATTTTTTAACTCAGATACTCTTTAAATATTAACTCCGCCAATACATAATGCCACATTGTCCTTCATTCGATTAGTAAATATCATAAATTTCGTTTTTCCAAATTTAGGGATAGCTTATTGTTATTAAACCATATCGTAAGTTTACACATTTCATTTACAATGTCATCTGCTAATTTTTTAAGGTATTTTCCTGAACTGAAGAAATGTGTATTGTCAGCAAATAAAACAAATTGCAATATGTTTGACACTTCACATATATCATTAATATATAAAATAAAAAGTATGGGCCCCAGGACCGAACCTCGAGGGTCACCACATTCAATATTCATACATTCAGATGTGTAACCAGAGAGTTGTACATATTGTTGTCTATTTTCAAGATAGCTACTTAACCAGTTCATCGTATGTTTGTAATTTAGAAATTAAAATGTGATGATCTATCGTATCAAATGCTTTTTTTTAAGTCAATAAACACCCCTATTGTGTAATTCCTCTCATCTACGGCTGTGGTTATTTCTTCATATATATTCATTAAGGCTAAGGCTGTTGATCGATTTGCCCTGAATCCATACTGACTCTCACTCAGTAGGTTATTCTTTTCAATAAAACTATCTAATTTATGAGCAAACACTTTTTCAAGAATCTTGGAAAATTGTAAAAGCAAAGACACTGGTCTGTAGTTGGTAAAGCTGTGTTTGTCCCCAGATTTAAATAGAGGAATAATGTAGTGAATTAATAGAATTTTCCCACAGGGATGAGGTTTATCTTATCTAAGTGTGATAGTGTTTAATAGTGTATAGGGACATAGTGTGTAATAGTGTAATATTGTCATAGGGTAGTCATATAATAGTATGTAATAGTGTTATAGTGTAATATTGTGCAAATGTGTAATCATGCAATAGTGTAATAGTGTGTAATACTGCAATAGTTTAATACATTATTTTGTTTTATTTCCTCAAACAGACATGTTCATGTAACTTGCATCAATCCGATCATACTTATTATAATCTATACCCTTAATTTCAGTCACCTTTCAGCCAACTGAGTTGAAGATTTGTAGCTTGGTCCTGAGTTTTTTTTTTTTTTACCTACCAGATAATCTGTAGCAGGCTAAATGTGAATAAAACACATTGAAAGCCTGGTCAAGAGGCTAAAAGTGAGGTTGGGTTTCTTTTTCAGAAACAAATCGTGCTTTTTTTCTTTGAATGTCAAGGATAAACATAAATTATAAACATCTAAAACCATGAAACTGACCGATACACTTAAAACAGACATGTCAACATAGTTTTTTTTACTTGTTTGCATAATGATAAGGTAAAAAAACAAAGTGCTTCAATACAAATGTATTTTTTAGAAGTTTAGTATGATCAAGCCCCAAAGGTATTTTCTTTAACCTGATCTAAGGTAAACAAATAGCACATTTCTGAATTACTTTGCAGTGGCTAGTTTTTTTTAGGTGTAATAAGAAAGCCCCCTGAGTTTTACGCTCTCAATATTTCGATATGCATTAAATCCTACACACAGCATGAAATATTCAATCAACTCAAAGATGATAATTCTAAGGCAAATACATTTTAACTCACTCACCATAGTTAGTGTATATAGTATGGCTAACATGTATGAAAGTTGTTGATACAATATTATAATTCATAATAATTTTGCAGAAAAAACCTAAATACAGAGTATTACCGGCGAGGTTGTTTGATTTTTGTCCCGATGATTGAAGGAAATTCATTTTAAGAACCATTTAGCATGAAACATCTTAAAACAAAGATGTATTTTTATTCATTATAACCATGAAAATAAGGCAATGTTAGGTTTTACCGTGATTATAGTGTTCACAGATAGGAATCTATCCAGGATACATTCAGTAACATCATTAACCCTGGACAGACTTGTGAAGTCAGAGATAGGAATGTATTATTCACATTCAATTATCCAAATGTACTCTGTTTGAGTCAAATTTACTCTGTGAAATGTATTGTGTAGCAAAAAACAATTCATATTGTTTCAGTGATGGCCTGGCTAATAGGTCTATTGTCGACATGTCTTATTTCTACATGAAAGATTTGCTTCATTCACACAATAAATATGCTGTTTGTGTAAAAATAATGTATAATATCCGGACTGATTCACTGTATAGTGAATCCAGAGGTATAGTGGATCGATTATATTTTGTATGAAGCACCTTAAAACAATGAGGCATTTCATTTATAATATCAAAACATGTCGTATGTTCTATAAGATGTTCTTATATATATAGAATGATGTAAAAAGAGTTCTACTAATATATTTCACTTAAAAAACTTGTACAGAAAGATAAATATACGACCCCCGGAGCCCTGTCGGAGTGTATACAGGTTCTGTACAGTATACCATATGCAAATCCCATATGGTCTAGCGGTAAGGATGCCCTGGTTTCAACAGGGAGGCGCGGGTTCGACTCCTGCTATGGGAATTACACCTTTTTCTATACATAGCAAATGTGTTGGTATGCTTTATTGTAACTGTTGGACTGTTTGGTTGTTTTAGTGCAACACTACTGTCACCAACATCTAAGAAGGATCTGAGGTGCATTTAAGTCCTATTGATAGGTTTTTCCATACCTTTGCAAGGATATGTATGACTGTGCTGCCTTCATTTATTTTAAATTTGGTGGACTTTATGGTATCTACAGCTTATTCATGATTTAATGTGATACTTCTTATTGAATTTTTTAAAGAATATGTGTTTGACCCAAGGGGGCATTAATGTATTGTTGGACCTTACAAATATGATTTGATCCTAACAAATGGTAAAATGTTTTCAAGCATTACATTTAACAGACAGTGGTGACATTTCGAAGTTTTAAAGGGTTCCAATTCACATACCTGAATATAGTTAGACAACAGGATAATATTTGTATTATTACTAGGATGAACGATAGGTTATGTAGATAACCTAGTTATATTAGTATAGGCTAAGCTCCCGCTCTGAGCCTTACGAGATACTCTATATCGCCTGTGATACCTAATGTATCTCCCACGAACAAAAACACATGCACCCCACCTGTATGGGGCCCCGCCCCTTATGGTGGCACCACCCATATAATCATGACTCTGGTCATGACACACCCTTCCTCGCCAAAAACCCGTCCCAGGAAAAGATCCCTCAAGAGGGAACTCAGGGCGCGCAGAGCGGGAGCTTAGCCTATACTAATATAACTAGGTTATCTACATAACCTATCGTTATATTTCGTATGGCATCGCTCCCGCTCTGAGCCTTACGAGATAATGGGGAAGAGCGGGTGCGAGACCCGACAGATGTACCCCCTGAGGACCCGTAAGCCCACATCAAGGGGTGCGGGGAGCCCTGTCACCCCATCCTTCCTAACGAAGGGGGGGCGCAGTCAACTCCACCTGAATGCGAACAAGAGGGAGCCAGAACCCCTTGAACACACCGTACAGGCGGAACCACGTGTGACTCAACACACTGCGGCCCATACCCATACACTCCCGCTACCCGACCAAAGGACGGGAAGCAGGAAAGGCCACAGACCCCAGAACCGCCTGGGAGACAGAACCCCCGGTCATGTCCATGAGGTAAAACCTTACAAAGGAGCCCGGGGAGGACCATGAAGCTGCAGCACAGATGTCCTCCACCGAGGCCCCACCCAGGAGAGCGGCAGAGGCAGCCACCCCACGAGTGGAGTGCGCCCTGACGCCCCCAGGGGGATCCTGCCCAGCCAGCGTGTAGCAGAGGGTAACACCCTCGCACAACCAATGGGACAGGCGCTGCTCCGACAGTGCCTTACCAGCACGAGCCCCACCGTAACAGACAAAAAGCTGGTCGGTAACCCTGAAATCCTGAGTACGGCTGAGGTAAATCCCCAAGCACGGACTGGACATGACAGGTGAAGGCCCGCATCTAACTCACCAGTGTGAGGAGGAGGACGAAACGCCTGAACCACAATATCCCGGGAGCGGAAAGAACTCCGGATATTCTCAGGCACGAAAGCAGGATTAGGTCGCAGAGTGACACCGCAATCGGTCCGAAAAGACAGGCACTCTGGACGTACCGAGAGAGCACAGAGCTCACCTACGCGTTTAGCGGAAGTGACAGCCAGAAGGAACGCGGTCCTGAAGGACAGCTGTCCCAACGGCGCCCGCTCGAGCGGCTCAAACGGGGCCAAGGACAACCGACCGAGGACCAATTGAAGATCCCAAGTCGGAGCCAAGGAGCGTTGCACCGGCTTAACGCCGTAAGCGCGACAGTGGAGGGAGCATGCACATTCCAGATGGTAACACCATCAGGATCAAGAACCTGCACCCCTCAACGTACCCGTCCCAACAACTGACCTAACAGATGTATGGGGAAGAATCCCTGGCGGCACGGCATCGGTCCCAGACCTGCCTGGCCATGTCCAGACGCAATCCTCACCCGTCAGGATGAGGGCCGCCCCGCGACAGTACACCTGCACCCACATTCTCCCTGCCGGGGATGTGGGGAGCCCTTAGGCCGCGCAGATGGAGGACGCCCATAGCCAGCCGCCCGCCGCCTGGTGCAGACAGGGGGAGCGTACTCCTCCCTGTCTGTCGATACACGACACTGACGTCGTATCGTCCGTCCTGATCAACACCATTTGTGGACCAGAAGGACCGCTTTCAACACCAACACATTGAACGTAGCGCAGACCGGGCAGCATGGTTTGCCAGCTGCCCCCTACTGCGTTGGCCCGACGCATCACCAGCGAGGGAGGCGTCGGTGAAAACGCGACGTGAGACAGCGCCGTAACCGTCCTAGGACGGAACCTCCCGAGCGTGTTGACAACACGCTCCGAGATGGATGCCCATAGCCCTCCAACCGTTGACTGGGAAGAGGAATACTCTACATCCAGTCTACAGCAACCCCAGGCTGGTAGAGACCTGCCTGGTACGAGACCTGACGATCCACCTTGACCGCGAAGGACCAGAACGTCATCAGGGCAGAACACTCCGTAACCCCGGATGACGCAGAGGCCCCAGTGCGGCCTCCACGCACTTGGTGAAGATGCGGGGAGCCAGAGAAAACCGAACGGCAGCCTCTGGTACTCATACGCTAACCCTGCAAAGGAAGCGTAGGTAAGCCCTAGGATGGAAGATCGGGGATGCGCATACGCATCCTACAGGTCTATGGAGGAGAACCAGACCCCCACCTGACAGTGTTCAACAGGTAGGAGACGATCCAAAAAATGCTGAACCTTCCCATGGGACAGGTCCAGCCTGGGTCTTACACCCCTCCCTCCCGACTTCTCGGGCAGAGAACACCGGGAGGAGAACGCCACGACGATGGCTTGCTTCGTCCACAGAGATTGGATCTCGTCGACCAGAGCTGTCCCTGCTGGAGACCCCGACAACAGGGTCTGTACCAAACCTGAAAACGGGTGGGGTTGTGTAAACACAAGTCCCCGCCTCACCATTCTCTCCATCTACCTCGACATATGGTACTGCCGTAGTCATATGTGACGACACTCCCAACGCACCCGCCGTCACGTGGCGCAGGTCCGCCAGGAACTGTAGATAGTTGGCCCGGTCCCCCCCGCTGTGCGAAGACAACCCTGGAATCGTGCGAGGAGCGCGTTCCGTGTCGGAACACCTGACCCTGACACCACCCACGAGGCAATCGCACCCAAGGGGGAACCCCGACAGAAAAGGGCCTGTCTGATACGGGGGGCTTCCGATCAAAAAAGCCCCCCCACTGAACACCCCTCCAGAACATGCTGAAGGAGTTGTTCCGCAGCCGGACATGCAAGGTGTAAGGCCCCCATGGGTTCCTACACACCGTAGCCCTGCAGTGATATCACTACCACCCCAAACCATGTGAGCTGCGACCACTTGCCAATATTCCAGGAGTGGGAGCACCAACATGATACCTGGCCTGGCGAAGGCGAGGCCGGGGAAGCCCGCACTGTGTGCCTCAAAAGGTTTCGAGCCCCCCTGCTGACAACACTTAAGTTGACAGACGTAACACCAGGCTCAACCAACACAGTTCAAGGTGTGGGAGCCGCTTGACAGCACAACATTCTCACGGACAGACCCAGGCTCAGCCATCAACTGGGTGTCAGCCCCTGTCTCCATGAGAAGCGAAGAATGGGGCCGCATACGCTTCAATGAAGGTTCGCGGCCCGCAGCCAAAGGAGAATGCTCAGAGCCCCGCCTCTGGGGATACCAGAGAGAGGATTGAACGGGGAGCGGGCTGCTCGCGGCAAAATGACGACGGAGTGGTTTACCAACACCGAAATCACCCAAAATGGCCGATCCCTCGGCCGCCAAGACTGTCGGCCTCGCGATACCCTGTCGATTCTCCAACCAGGGCACCACTGGCGGGGGAAACATGGCCGCCTGTCGAGGGCCCCGTCATCGCCGCTGACGAGGCCGTGCTCTCTCTTCTTCTGGCTGCGCGGTGTGAGGCGGTGTAGGGCCTAGGACAATACCGCCCGCGCTCCAGCAGAAGACCAAAATCCCCTGCGGAGAGGGGAACCCTGAGCGGTTATAGCTTGCGGCTGGGTCAAAGCTAATAACGTCAACATCCTCGACGGAGTGGTTTACCAACACCGTGCGCGATGTGTCGACGTCGGCCGGCCCTCAAGGCCCCTCCACCAGACACCATCTCGCCAGGCCGACCCATGGTGTCGGCCGGGCGGGGCATTGCTTCAATATATCAAAAACAAAGGACTGACGTTAACATGGAGCACCAGTGGTGATTGCAAACAGCACCCTCCACTGTGGTGTGGACCATGAAAAGGTTAAATGAATAAAAAGAGCTAAACCACAAAAACTGTAGAATGAGCAAACCCATACACACAAAGTTTAAGGGGAGACGGACCAGACCCGTCTTCATTCAAAATATTCACAACAGAACACCAGCCCTAGTTTAGCCCATTTACCAAAAAAGGTAAACAAAGCCCCCCCCCCGCACTACTCCCCCAGTATACCGATTGACCGTCAGTATGAATGGTTTGAGAGGAGAGAAAGCTGTAGCAAGACAGACCTTCTCATAGCAGAGTGACAAAATGAAACAATAGCCCCCTACACAGGGCCGCCCCAGGAGATGGGGGGCCTCGCGTCTAAAAACGCACAGGGCCTCACATTTCTCCCAAGCGGCCCTGCCCTTATACTACTGCAGCCTAACGCCAGGCAATGTGGAACCCAAGACAACAATTGCCTGTGCACAGACACGCAACATGTTTACCATGTCGGCTGGACCCATAGCCCCACTACCCGACGCCAACCCAGATGGGAACACCGTTCAACAAACCCCGCCGGAACACAAGGTAATACCTGGCTAGAACCTAGCCACGACCTACCCCGTTGTCAACCCATTTACCCGAAAAAGGTAAATAGAACTCAAAACCCCACAACAGCTACCGACTGACCTTCATTGATGAACCGGGCAAGAGGCGGGAGAGTGACAACATCTCACGGCGGAGACATTAAAACAGCATAGCAATTAGCAGTAGTGATAGCATGCGGCAGTAGCGATAGCATGTTAGCATAGCTTTAGATGTTTTAGCAGCACGCCCAAGACAGCTTGGAAACCGTTCCCTGCAGAGAACGTTCACCAAACCATCTTGCCCCTGGCGCCAACACACAACAAGGTTGTGTTAACAACACAAACCAGCATTACTAACACTAATACCCATGCCTGAAGACACAGGGCCTACCTGAGTACAAGCTGGCCCGACAGCCAGCCTTGTACAGCTGAACCTCGATGTGCAGTCATCAAACGAGGAACATCACAGGCCCGTTGTGTCGCCGAAAACATGCGTCGAAGATGCCAGGGGCCAGCAACCTCCGGTAAGCTTCCAACATTATTAATCTTCCTTAATCTTTTACATTCCGCTAGCTCGCATGGTGCAAAGCATCCAGTGCGCTGGGACGAAAATAGAGGAAGGGTGTGTCATGACCAGAGTCATGATTATATGGGTGGTGCCACCATAAGGGGCGGGGCCCCATACAGGTGGGGTGCATGTGTTTTTGTTCGTGGGAGATACATTAGGTATCACAGGCGATATAGAGTATCTCGTAAGGCTCAGAGCGGGAGCGATGCCATACGAAATATAACTTAAAATCATTCAAAACAATTATAACACTTTAGAGGTAGAAAGAAACGCAGTTGGTTATATTATAAAATATTTATTAAAGAATATTGCAGATCATGCTGTAACCTTTTTTATCAATAATATAAGCGTGCATAACATCAATAACGTGATTAATATCTAAAGTTTCTAAACACTTATGATTTTTCAGCTTAAAAGCCGTAACATCCACTATTACGATGTATAAACATAACAGGTGTGCTCTGTTAAAATGACCATTCATATGATCTAAAATAGTAACTAAGCCGTTTTCAGATAGAAGACTTTCATCCTCTGAGAGTGTCTCTATCATATATTGCCAATTATTTAGCAAGCCTTTCTCTCTCACCAGCTTCAACATATTTTCAAAAAGCCTTAAGCGCAGGCTATTGACATTCCCGTTTACAGTGTACAAGTGGGCATCGTTGACTGTATTAGCTATAGCATGTTTTAAAAGCAATGCAAGATGATAGTTTATAGACCTCATAATACAGCTGCTAGTCCTGCTGAAGAAATTACCCATTTCCTATGCTACGATCCTAATACTTTAAACAACAGCTGATACTTCAAAGTTTCTGTCAAAGACTGCGACAGTCAAAAAGATTGTGTGGGTGTGTATTTCTGTATGGGGATGGGGGCGAAGCTTCGGACGGGTCTGTATGACGCTATTGATGTGTAGGATAGAAACCTATATATTTAGAGAGTTACCTCTTAGAGAGACTCTAAAAAAATAAAATGGCGAACAGTCTAGCTACAACGGTTAGCCATGTGACGGACAGAGCTACCAGGATTAAAACCATGTTACTTGCACCTTGCAGATATGGTAGAGAGATCTATAACGAACTATGTCCGGTCATCGATGGTGTCCTAGGATTTGAATACGATGCTAGAGCTGAGAGAATTCTGTTCTACAAGATGACCTTGGAAGATTTCCAGGGCGTTGCAAGCAGGCCTGAGATGTATCTAAAGGAGACGGAATTTTGGAAAATGAAAAAGGCTTCTTTTAAGTCTATGGATGGACTGACGGGTAGAACGCTTAACACTTTGGCTGCCATGGGTTAAATTCATTATCAACCATAGGTTGCCGGCTCTATTTGTCTATAGAGAAAGTCCCCTTCTTTGCAGGGCTATAACTTTTTTAATTCTATTGCTACATTGCCATTATTAGGGCCCATTCAAAGTCCTATATGTATTGTTCATTGTGTAGCAACGTTAAACTTTTTCATTCGCATATTCATAGTAAAGTATGGTCTAATGTATAAGTATGTTTTCATCTCTTTCTGCAGCTTTCTCCAGAACGTGATCTATAGCCCCAAATACATTATATTGATGATGCAATACAGTTTTATGGCAATCAGCGCAATATAAAATATTCCAACTAGACGTACTTCTAGAAGTTACTACACGTCATCTAATGTTGACCGGATGGGCTAGGGGGCGTTTATAATTCCGTGGGCAGCGTTATAGCAATCATCTAATGTGGGTCAAATGTTGATAATAGCAGTTAGTATCGAAGACGGTAACTTTACACGCTAAAACTCACCCCAGTCTCCGCGCGCCGTTGGGCGATCATCGTAGAGTAGAAATTTTACCATTATGGGATGTCGATTTACCCGGTCCATCTCCAGCTTGTATAATGGTATATACATCCAAATCATGTTGTTTATCGAGTTATTGGCAATCGATCGCTATGTAGTGTGTCGAGATCGAGTCCCGGAACCTATAGCTAGTGCCCGGAAGTAATACGGCCGACCAGCACAATCTCCATAGCACTTCCTGTTAAGCGATTGCGCCGATCGGCCACCAGATGGCGCTCCTGAACCGCCAGAGAGCTCAGTGGGTCCTCCTGGTGGATCTCAGGCCAGCGGAGGGGAAATATGAATCCGATCCCAGATTTTTGAAATATTGATATTAAAGACGCTGTAAAGTGTCTTCGGCAACTTGAGCATGGCCGGGAATGACGTGTTTAGGCGTTTTCCGGCAGCCAAAGTGGGATGGGCAGCTAATCACGCTGTTAATAGGCCATAGCCAGCTAGGGTACGGGTATGTGCATTACGTGGGTAGAATATCTATAAAAAGTACTCCGACACTTGATGTAGAGGCTGATCTAGCCATCTCCAGGCGGTATAATTCAACTCTTGAGCATTTCATCTTCTCACTTCCGGTAACCAAGTGGCTGCAATGTCTCCAGACATGCGGGGAGGTCCTTCAAGAGGTGTTCGAGGCGAGAAGGCTCTTACCGAGCGAATCAGGGGACCTGGAGTACGATTGACCCCAGCGAGGGGGCGGAGGATGGGGCGTGTCAACCCTAAATCCTCCTTTAAAAATACTTTTGTACTGCATTTTGTACTTTTAGATAGCAATCATGGCTTTGTATGTGTCACATGAGGCTGATCCTGCTAACTCTGCATTGGATACACTAGATAGCCTGTCTCCACTATACACGCCTGACGATGTTGAGACATTACCCGTACCCCTGTATGGTTCAACTAAAACCTTTTCATTGCAAAGCCTCCTAGACACCCCTATGACTAGTTACAGCCCTCTTACAACGATTTGGGAGACTTCATCGCCGGAGTCACCACCGTCAAACCCCGTCTGCTGTATGGATCCCCCTCCTCGTAATAGTCCCTGGTACACGGGTTCTCCTACATCAGAATCTGATGTATTCCACCCTGACCCCGAAGAAATACCTATCGCTGATGTAACCAACAAAACATCATCACTGCCATCCCCAACCCGGGGTATGGTTAAGAGACTGTGTCCTACTAGAAGAAAAACCCTCCACTTCCCAATCAAAGTAGCTACTCTTAAAGCCTTAGTGATAGCCGCGGAGCTGTCAGGACGATTGTACATCGATGGGTAAACGGGAATGTCAATAGCCTGCGCTTAAGGCTTTTTGAAAATATGTTGAAGCTGGTGAGAGAGAAAGGCTTGCTAAATAATTGGCAATATATGATAGAGACACTCTCAGAGGATGAAAGTCTTCTATCTGAAAACGGCTTAGTTACTATTTTAGATCATATGAATGGTCATTTTAACAGAGCACACCTGTTATGTTTATACACCGTAATAGTGGATGTTACGGCTTTTAAGCTGAAAAATCATAAGTGTTTAGAAACTTTAGATATTAATCACATTATTGATGTTATGCACGCTTATATTATTGATAAAAAAAGGTTACAGCATGATCTGCAATATTCTTTGATAAATATTTTATAATATAACCAACTGCGTTTCTTTCTACCTCTAAAGTGTTATAATTGTTTTGAATGATTTTAAGTTCATCCTAGTAATAATACAAATATTATCCTGTTGTCTAACTATATTCAGGTATGTGAATTGGAACCCTTTAAAACTTCGAAATGTCACCACTGTCTGTTAAATGTAATGCTTGAAAACATTTTACCATTTGTTAGGATCAAATCATATTTGTAAGGTCCAACAATACATTAATACCCCCTTGGGTCAAACACATATTCTTTAAAAAATTCAATAAGAAGTATCACATTAAATCATGAATAAGCTGTAGATACCATAAAGTCCACCAAATTTAAAATAAATGAAGGCAGCACAGTCATACATATCCTTGCAAAGGTATGGAAAAACCTATCAATAGGACTTAAATGCACCTCAGATCCTTCTTAGATGTTGCTGACAGTAGTGTTGCACTAAAACAACCAAACAGTCCAACAGTTACAATAAAGCATACCAACACATTTGCTATTTATAGAAAAAGGTGTAATTCCCATAGCAGGAGTCGAACCCGCGCCTCCCTGTTGAAACCAGGGCATCCTTACCGCTAGACCATATGGGATTTGCATATGGTATACTGTACAGAACCTGTATACACTCCGACAGGGCTCCGGGGGTCGTATATTTATCCTTCTGTACAAGTTTTTTAAGTGAAATATATTAGTAGAACTCTTTTTACATCATTCTATATAAGACTTGTAGATATATAAGAACATCTTATAGAACATACAACATGTTTTGATATTATAAATGAAATGCCTCATTGTTTTAAGGTGCTTCATACAAAATATAATCGATCCACTATACCTCTGGATTCACTATACAGTGAATCAGTCTGGATATTATACATTATTTTTACACAAACAGCATATTTATTGTGTGAATGAAGCAAATCTTTCATGTAGAAATAAGACATGTCGACAATAGACCTATTAGCCAGGCCATCACTGAAACAATATGAATTGTTTTTTGCTACACAATACATTTCACAGAGTAAATTTGACTCAAACAGAGTACATTTGGATAATTGAATGTGAATAATACATTCCTATCTCTGACTTCACAAGTCTGTCCAGGGTTAATGATGTTACTGAATGTATCCTGGATAGATTCCTATCTGTGAACACTATAATCACGGTAAAACCTAACATTGCCTTATTTTCATGGTTATAATGAATAAAAATACATCTTTGTTTTAAGATGTTTCATGCTAAATGGTTCTTAAAATGAATTTCCTTCAATCATCGGGACAAAAATCAAACAACCTCGCCGGTAATACTCTGTATTTAGCTTTTTTCTGCAAAATTATTATGAATTATAATATTGTATCAACAACTTTCATACATGTTAGCCATACTATACACTAACTATGGTGAGTGAGTTAAAATGTATTTGCCTTAGAATTATCATCTTTGAGTTGATTGAATATTTCATGCTGTGTGTAGGATTTAATGCATATCGAAATATTGAGAGCATAAAACTCAGGGGGCTTTCTTATTACACCTGAAAAAACTAGACACTGCAAAGTAATTCAGAAATGGGCTATTTGTTTACCTTAGATCAGGTTAAAGAAAATACCTTTGGGGTTTGATCGTACTAAACTTCTAAAAAATACATTTGTATTGAAGCACTTTGTTTTTTTACCTTATCATTATGCAAACAGGTAAAAAAAACTATGTTGACATGTCTGTTTTAAGTGTATCGGTCAGTTTCATGGTTTTAGATGTTTATAATTTATGTTTATCCTTGACATTCAAAGAAAAAAAGCACGATTTGTTTCTGAAAAAGAAACCCAACCTCACTTTTAGCCTCTTGACCAGGCTTTCAATGTGTTTTATTCACATTTAGCCTGCTACAGATTATCTGGTAGGTAAAAAAAAAAACTCAGGACCAAGCTACAAATCTTCAACTCAGTTGGCTGAAAAGTGACTGAAATTAAGGGTATAGATTATAATAAGTATGATCGGATTGATGCAAGTTACATGAACATGTCTGTTTGAGGAAATAAAACAAAATATTGTATTAAACTATTGCAGTATTACACAATATTACACTATTGCATGATTACACATTTTCACAATATTACACTATAACACTATTACATACTATATTATATGACTACCCTATGACAATATTACACTATTACACACTATGTCCCTATACACTATTAAACACTAGCACACTTAGATAAGATAAACCTCATCCCTGTGGGAAAATTCTATTAATTCATTACACTATTACACACAATTATATTATTACACTATGACAATATTACACCCTATTACATGATTACACTATTACACACTCTTAAACTATGACACTAATACAAGCTATTACATGATTACATTATTGCATTATTACACTATTACACTATTACACACTATGACACTATTACACACTATGTCCCTATACACTATTAAACACTAGCACACTTAGATAAGATAAACCTCATCCCTGTGGGAAAATTCTATTAATTCACTACATTATTCCTCTATTTAAATCTGGGGACAAACACAGCTTTACCAACTACAGACCAGTGTCTTTGCTTTCACAATTTTCCAAGATTCTTGAAAAAGTGTTTGCTCATAAATTAGATAGTTTTATTGAAAAGAATAACCTACTGAGTGAGAGTCAGTATGGATTCAGGGCAAATCGATCAACAGCCTTAGCCTTAATGAATATATATGAAGAAATAACCACAGCCGTAGATGAGAGGAATTACACAATAGGGGTGTTTATTGACTTAAAAAAAAAGCATTTGATACGATAGATCATCACATTTTAATTTCTAAATTACAAACATACGATGAACTGGTTAAGTAGCTATCTTGAAAATAGACAACAATATGTACAACTCTCTGGTTACACATCTGAATGTATGAATATTGAATGTGGTGACCCTCGAGGTTCGGTACTGGGGCCCATACTTTTTATTTTATATATTAATGATATATGTGAAGTGTCAAACATATTGCAATTTGTTTTATTTGCTGACGATACAAATTTCTTCAGTTCAGGAAAATACCTTAAAAAATTAGCAGATGACATTATAAATGAAATGTGTAAACTTACGATATGGTTTAATAACAATAAGCTATCCCTAAATTTGGAAAAACGAAATTTATGATATTTACTAATCGAATGAAGGACAATGTGGCATTATGTATTGACGGAGTTAATATTGAAAGAGTATCTGAGTTAAAAAATGTTGGGTGTTATGTTGGATGAGAAATTGACATGGAAGCCTCATATAATGTACATAAAAATAAGGTAGCCAATAGTGTTTTTGTTTTGAACAAGGCAAAGAATGTGCTTGATTATAATTCTATGCGAATATTATATTGTTCACTCATCCTACCATATTTGAGTTACTGTGGGGGTTAACACGTATGAGAGCAACATAAAACCCTTATTTATATTACAGAAGAGAGCAGTAAGAATAGTTCACAATGTAGATTCAAGAGAACATACCAACAAATTATTTATTAAATCCAAACTATTGAAACTTAAAGAGTTAGCTGAAATACAGACTTTATTAGTTTTGTTTAGAGTAAAATGCAGAGTATTACCATCAAATATATAGAGATTGTTCGTTCCCTAAACTTTCACACCCCCATGCAGTGTTTTGACACCTAACCGGGCCCCTACACACACACCCCCTCGAACAGAGACACAGACCCACATAGATGGATCTTTTCAACACTTTATATTTTCAGGACACTATCACGTATAACTTTTTATATAATTATTTGTTCAAAGCATGCTCAGAGAGAGAATCACAGATTAAATATTTCTTTGCAGGGTGGAGATATTGAGTAAGTTAAGGAGGCCAGATTGCTTGGAGTTATAATAGATGAAACACTCTCTTGGTCAACTCACATTAACAATATTGTAACAAAAATGAGCAGAAGTATTTCAATTATTAGACGGAATGCCTATTTTTTTACAGACACATCTACCAAGCAAGTCTTACAATCACTAGTTTTGTCACATCTGGACTACTGTCCATCATTCTGGTCAAATGCATCCAAACAAGACTTAAAAAAAATACAGCTTACTCAAAATAGAGCTGCAAGACTTGTATTGCATAGCTCAATTAGAAACAGTGTTGAGAAAACTTAAGACAATGTTGGTGAATGAGAGTCAATGAGAGACTAGTGTGTAGTCTTATTTTGTTTATGAGAAATATTTATACTTTACATAAACCTGTGTGCCTCTTTTTTCAGCTGGTGCTTATTAGTGATGATCATGGCTATGGCACTAGACAAGCCTTGAGGGGTCGGTTCGCCCTGCCTAGACCCAGAACTGAAGCCTTAAAGAAAACTGTAATGTACAGGGCAATGTCCTACTGGAATAGACTTCCACAATATTTGGTTTCAATTACCAGTAAGGAGGGATTCAAGAGGAGACTACGAGTGGCTGTAATGCAGAAAGAGATTGATTTTGGGTAGGTCTAATCTGTGTCTAATGAATGGGTTCTTGTGTTGGGTTGGGTGTTGTTTTGGAATGTGTTTGTCTAGTGGTTATGAGGAGTATTAGAGTATGAGTGTATGGAATGTTGTGCTGTTTTTGAGCACGTTTTAGTTTTCTCAGAGATGTCTTTGTTGTTTTATTGATATTTGTTGTTTTATTGATATTTGTTATTGTTCTATATTAGAAAATGTGGCATACATATTTGGTTGTATGTCTGATTTTGATTGGTTTAATGTTCTATAATTGTTTGTATATTTTATTGGTGTTTTATTGATATTTGTTTTGTATTTATGTTGTTTATTGATTATTCTTGTTTAATTTTATATGTTTGGATCCAGACCCCAGGAAGAATAGTCGCTGCTGAGGCAGTGACTAATGGGGATCTGAAATAAAGAAATAAAGAAATCCTACAGTTACACCTTGGGGGACTGTGAGTTTTCTTGGCAATCATGTTATGATCACTGAATCCAATTGGCAATTTACTAATTGCTGAATTAGTAAAAAATATTATCTATATTTTTTATCTATGATTTGTTGTCATTAATGAAGTAATTGGGACAAGTTGCATAGCGTGGCTATGTCGTTAAGCTTTCTTCTCATAGAGCAGGTATTAGATAGCCAGTCTATGTTTAGGTTTCAAGTTTCAAGTTTCTTTAATAGTTGTCATACAGAAGTACAGAATACTTTTATACAAAATGCTTCTTACTGTTACGCTCCAGAGACTGTGCATTGGGGGATTATCCATGAAAACAGACACACAGACACATACACGCATAGCCACACACACACACACACACACCTTGGGGTACTGTGAGGTTTTTTGTCTGCAGAAAGGAGGAAGTCTGAGGGTCGTAAATCTGGTTTGACAGAAGCTGCATATAGTAGTTTTAGGCTTCCCTATTGGCCCTCCTCCTTCTCCCGCCTTCACGACAACGCAGGGGGCTGTCACTTCAGAATCGTGACAGTGTCAGAACCACTCTAATGTTTCTGTATGTCATTTCACCCTACAGAGAGGAGACAGCCTACGGAGTGGAGACAAACAGAGCATGGGGAGAAATATTCAGTCTACTGAGAGGTAGACATTCTACTGAGAGGGAGACGCTTTCTACTTAAAGAAACACCAAACTGACTGAGCGGCTATTGAACATTTCTGTAGAACATTTCTGTAGAATTCTTAAGAAACACACACTCACCATTTAGTCTTAAGATTGTTGTGAAAATATATTCTGAAAACCTTGGAATACACACAATCTGAAAATAAACACATTTATTCTTAAGACTTTTGGAATACACATAAAACATATTGTGAAGAAACACTAATACCTATTGTGAAATGTTTAATCTGAAAACCTTGGAATACACAAATACATATTGTGTAAACCTTGGAATACACACAATCTGAAAATTAAAAAAAACTTTTGAATCGTTTATTTCTGACAATAAAAAAAACTTATTTTTGAATTTTTTTATTTTGAAGAACTTTTATTTTGAAAAAAAAAAGATTTAAAAAACGTTTATTTTGAAAAAAGAATCTGAAAACTCCTCCCCTTCCGTAGCCAGATGTCCCTCCCCTCCTAAACCGGATGTCCCTCCCCTCGAAACCGGATGTCCCGCCTCCTTGAATCCTCGACCAATCAGAGAAGCCCTAGGGGGTCATAAATCATCTCAAAAAGGGGGCGTGGCTACAATCCATCAAACTTTGCTATATGCCCTTATAAGGTATAACATACCCCTAAGTCACTCCAAATTTTAAAAGGGGGCGTGTCCACAATCAATCAAACTAAAATGGGCGTGCTTTGCATAATGTGACAGGATGCGCCTCTGTATTCTATCTCTCAGGTCCATGTGGCCTCCCCGAATCGGTCCCAGACCTGTCTGACTATGTCTGGACGTAGTCCCCACTCGTCTGGGTGGGGACCGCCCCGCGACATCACGTCTGCACCCACATTCTCCCTGCCGGGGATGTGGAGAGCCCTCAGGCTGCGCAGATTGAGAGACGCCCATACGCAGAGTTCGACCGCCGCCCGGTGGAGACGGGGAGAGCGTACTCCTCCCTGTCTGTTGATATACGACGCCGACGTTGTGCTGTCCGTCCTGATCAGAACATGCTTGCCCACCACACGATGGCCGAGCTGTTTGAGGACTAGAAGCACTGCCTTCAATTCCAACACATTGATACCTATGTTCCTCTAAGGTCCCTCAGGTCCTCTGACCAGCTCCTCTTGGCCGTTCCAAACTCCAGGCTGAAGCTTAGGGGGGACCGTGCTTTTGCAGTGGCAGCCCCAAAGCTCTGGAATGAGCTGCCACTGCATGTTAGGCAGGCCCCCACTCTGCAGGTGTTTAAATCACGCCTAAAAACACACTTATTTGCTCTGGCTTTTGTTTTTTAAACCGTTTTTTGAGAGATTGGCCTTTTTATGTGACACATTGTACTGTTTTATTATGTGTTTTTATTAAATTTTTATGTTTTATGTTTTATCCTATGTTTGTGGACTTGTACAGCACTTTGGTCAACTTTGTTGTTTTAAATGTGCTATATAAATAAAGTGGATTGGATTGGATAGTGCAGACCGGGCAGCATGGTCTTGCCAGCTGCCCCCAACTGCGTCGGTCCGACACTTCCCCCCCATCCCGTGAGGGAGGCATCGGTGAAGACCGTGACGTGTGATAGCCTGCTGCCCATGGGGACCCCGCTGGTGAGGGCCCCAGGCCCCCCCCAGTGGGCGAGGTCCCCCAGTACTGACATGGGAACCTTCAGCTGCTTCCACTTGCCTCTCACAGGGTCTATTTTCATACTGAAAAACCACCTCTGTATCCTCCTCATGAAGAGGAGGCCAAGAGGGACCACAGTTTGAGCAGATGCCATCATACCGAGCAGGCGCATCACGGACAGCGCCGTAACCGTCCTGCCAGGACGGAACCTCCCGAGCGCGCCGAGAATATCCTCTCGCCACCGCTCTGAGAGGGTTGCCCTCATAGACCTTGAGCTTAGAATTAAGCCCAAGTACTCCACCTGTTGACTGGGAAGAGGAGTACTCTTCCTCCAGTTCACAGCAAAACCCAGACTGGTGAGGAATTCCACCACCTGCCTGGTATGAGACCTGGCGATCTACGCTGACCGGCTGAGGACCAGAAGGTCATCTAGGTAGAATACAATTCGAATCCCCTGACGACGCAGAGGCCCCAGCGCGGTCTCCGCGCACTTGGTGAAGGTGCGAGGAGCCAGAGAGTAGCCGAACGGCAGCCTCTGGTACTCGTACGCTATGCCCTGAAACAGGAAGCGTAGGTATTTCCTGTGAGGAGGGAAGATCAGGATGTGAAAATACGCATCCTTCAGGTCTATGGAGGTGAACCAGTCTCCCACTCTGACAGCGGTCAACATTCTGAACCTTCTCACCACAATCAACCAATTGAACGCAGACAGGTCCAGTATGGGTCTGACACCTCCCGATTTCTTGGGCACAAGAAAATATCTGGTGTAAACGCCACTCATCGCGTCCTCGACGATGGCCTGCTTCGCCACCAGAGAACGAATCTCTACGGCCAGAGCTGTCACTGCCGTGGACTCTGACAATAGAGTCCGTACCAAACCCAAAAACAGAGGGTGGGGGTGTGCAAACTGTAACACAAGCCCCGCCCTCAGCGTTATCTCCATCCACGCCGACATATGGCACTTCTGTAGCCATACGTGGTAAAAATCCCAAAGCGCCCCCGCCGCCAACTGGCGCTGGTCCGCTAAGAATCGTAGATAGGTGACCCGGTCCCTCACGCTGTGCATTGCAAACCCTGGTTTCGCCAACCGCGCGAGCAAGGTGTCTATCGGAGTCGGGATATCGCACCCTGACTCTACCAACGAGGCAATCGCACCCAAGGGGGGACCCCGACAGAAAGGTGCGGTCTGATACTGGGGGAGCGCTCATCACCCCCGGTGAACGAGGTAGTTCCCCCGGTGAGCATCTTCCCGTAGCTTGCTGGGGACAGCCTGCTCTGCGACTGGACATGCATGGTGTGTGGTCCCCACGCTGCCCGATAGGGTGAGTCCCTACACACCGTAGCCCTGTAGTGATATTACTACCACCCAAATTACGTGTGCCTGACTCACTACCCCTGCTAGGATTGGAAGTCGGGACGGGGGAGGCACTAACGTAATACCCGGCCTGGCGAGGGCGGGGCTGGGGGAACCCATGCTGCGACCTCCTGGGCCTAGGGTTCCCACTCTGACAAAAAAATGTAGATACAGGGAACCCTGCTCCGTCGTCACATACAACACCAGGCTCACCAAACGCACAAGCAGGACATGTGGTGCGGGAGCCTCCTGACAGTACAACATTCTCATAGACAGACCCAGGCCTAGCCAGCAGCTGGGTGTCAGCCCCTGTCTTCATGAGAAGCGACATGTGGGGCCGCTTGCGCTTCACTGGAAGAACGCGGCCCGCAGCCAGAAGGGACACAACAGAGCCCTGAATGTAGTGTAGCGGGGGGGAGTGAACGGAGAGCGTGCTAGACACATCTAGATGGCAAAGTTTTTTTAAGGCGTGCCCATCTAACACAGCCGATCCCTCGGCTGTCGGCACCGTGATAGCCTGTTCTCTTTGTTTCCAGGTTATCCCAGGCGGGGGACACATGGCCGCCGGTCGGGGGTCTCGCCGCAGCCACTGGCGAGACCGTGCTCTCACCTCTGGCTGCGCGATGTGGGGTGGCGTGGGGCCCCAGTTAAATACCACCCGCGCCTCCGCCTCGCGCGATGGTTTTGAAGTCGGCTGGCCCTAAGACCCCATCACCCGACACCATTTTCGACAGAAAAGCAGCCAATTGAGCAATGTTATTAGTTGCTGCTCAATTCTGTACTGCGGCGGTATAAGCTTCATCAGCCCACTCAGCCACCTGCCGGGCCGAGTCGCCCCTTGGTGTCGGCTTCTGGGCGGGATACCGCTCTACCATGTCAGGTCAAAGGACCGATGCCACCTGCTTCTCTAAGCACGGCACACCTGTCCTGAGCCCCGTCGTCAGACCGTCCACCCGTGTAAAGGGTAAATAAGCCTCAGCCAAACCCCCAACATTAGACACCGATTGACCTTCAGTAATGTAATGGTTAAGCGAGGGGAAACTGGACACAGTCCCCGCGGGACGCATGGGAGCAAAGTCCCGAAAGCATGAGCTTTAGCAGTAGCTGCACGCGCCATGATAATTGGAAAAATATTTAACAACGTGTCATGTTGACCACATTCATCCAAATACACCCCCCCCCCCCCCCGCGCGACATCACACCGCCCGGTCGTCTCGAGCAGTAGTGAAAACGCTAGTACTAAAACTTGCCGGTGTCGGCCCTACCTGTGCGCGGCGTACGCCGCACGAAGTCCCTCGTCCACTGCCAAGAATCGAGGACAGACCAGAATAGGGCCGCTGTTCCATTCGGACCCGAGGAGGAGGGTCCGGGGGCTGGCGAACCTCCGCCGAGAGTCCAACATTGTTTAATTTCTCCCTTCTCTTCATAGTAACATTCAACATGGTTGAAAGTGCATATGAACAGATCCTCGCATGGAAAAAGATAAAGGAAGGGTGTAAGCGTGACCAATTCCTGTGTTTAGTAGGAGTGGTAACGCTCCCAGGATTCACGCTCCACCGAGCCGACAGACTAGCCACCACGTCGCTCAAATCCAAGGGTGGAGGCATCTGTTTTATGATCAACCACCGCTGGTGTACCAACTCCACTACACTCAGTCAGATCTGCTCTCCTCACCTGGAATATATCTCCGTTAAATGCAGACCAACATACCTCCCCAGAGAATTCGCATCGGTAATCCTGATCGGTGTCTACATCCCCCCAGATGCAAACGCTAACTCCTCCATAAGCGAACTTGCCAACTACATATCATCTGTTGAAAACAAACACCCCGACGCAGCAATAATTGTATTAGGCGACTTCAACCACACCAACCTGTCCTCTGAGCTACCGAGCTATCACCAACAGGTAACCTGCCCCAGCAGAGGGAATAACACACTGGACCACTGCTATACAACAATCAAGCAGGCTTACCATGCTTTTCCAAGAGCTCCCCTGGGCAAGTCCGACCATGCAATGCTGCTGCTCATTCCAACATATAAACAAAAACTTAAATCCATTAAACCAACGAAAAAATCTGTCAGGTCCTGGTCAGCAGAGGCCACCGAAAAGTTGCGCGCTTGTCTCGCATGCACTGACTGGGACGAGTTCCGCGCAGCCGGCGATCTGCATGACTACACCGACACAGTGACGTCATACATCCACTTCTGTGAACAACTATGCATCCCATCAAAAACGGTCAAGTTCTACAACAACAATAAACCCTGGTTCACCAAAGAAATTCAACAACTAAGAAAAGAGAAAAACACTGCCTACATAACAGGAATAAAAGAACACTATGTGACTGCAAAATACAAATTAAGGGCTGCAATAAGAAAAGCTAAATCCAACTACACCGCCAAACTAGAACAACAAATCACAACCAACGATACAAGAACCATCTGGAAAAAACTCCAGGACATTACCAACTACAAAAAGAAACCCCCCCCCATACCTGACAGTGATGACCAGCTCCCGGACAAACTCAACATCTTCTACACTAGATTTGAACAGACACCCCCCCCACCCCCCTCGCCCCCCTCCCCCCTGCCACCTCCCCCCTTCCACATCCAGGAGGAAGAGGTGAGGACCACCTTCAAGAGGATAAAGAAAAATAAAGCAGCAGGCCCAGATAACATCAGTTCATCTGTCCTATATCACTGTGCTGCAGAACTGGCCCCCATCTTCACCAACATTTTTAACACCTCCCTCCGTAATTGCTCAGTCCCCCAATGTCTCAAACAGTCCACCATCATCCCTGTCCCAAAATCCAATAATATCTCCTGCCTTAACGATTACAGACCAATTGCCCTCACATCCGTAGTAATGAAATCATTTGAACGCATCATTCTCACCCACCTCAAAACCAGCACCACCCCCCTCATGGACCCACATCAATTTGCCTACAGAACCAACAGGTCTGTGGATGACACAGTCAACACAGCCACTCACCACCTGCTGCAACACCTTGAAACCCGCAACTCATACACCCGCATTCTGGTTATGGACTTCAGTTCTGCATTCAACACAATCATCCCAGCCAAACTCATCAATAAACTTCTGGACATGAACATTGACCCCTGCATCTGCCACTGGATCCACAGCTTCCTCTCCAACAGACAACAGAAGGTCAAAATAAATAACATCACATCCCACCCTTTATATCTCAGCACAGGAGCCCCCCAAGGCTGCGTCCTTTCACCCTGGCTTTTCTCCCTATACACCAACCTGCTCATATCCCTCCACAACTCCGTAAAAATATATAAATATGCAGACGACACAACCCTTATAGGCCTCATCACAGACAATAACGAAACAGAATACCGTACACAAATCAACCACACACTCACCTGGTGCACAGACAATAACCTCCTTCTCAACTCATCAAAAACCCAAGAACTCATCATAGATTTCAGACGCCAGCCAAACCCCAAAACCCCCATATCCATCTCCGGCAAACCCATAATCACCACAGATTCCTTCAAATTTCTCGGCACCCACATAAGCAATAACCTCAAATGGAAAACCAACACAGACCACATACACAAAAAAGCAAATCAAAGACTCTTCTTCCTCCCCCAGCTTAAGAAATACAGAGTCAATAAACATCTCTTGCTCCGTTTCTACCAGGCCATTATACAAAGCATCCTCACCTTCTCCATAACTGTTTGGTACAGCAATCTGGACACTCACTCAAAAAACAAACTACAAAGAATCATCAATAAATCCTCAAAAATAATCTGCACCCCCCTCCCTTCTCTCGAATCACTCCACCGCCAAATCACAATCAGGAGAGCCAGGAAAATCATCTCTGACCCCACTCACCCAGCACACCACATCTTCCAGCTGCTGCCCTCCGGGAGGCGCTACAGATCCCTGACCACCAAAACAACCCGGTTCAAAAACAGCTTCTTCCCCACTGCCATACGGACACTGAACTCCCGGTAGCACCCCCCCCCCCCTCCCTGTAGTACCCCCCGCAACCCCCCTTACCTCTGCTGACATGGACATGGACAAACTCTGAACTGTATCTATGTAATTGTGTTTTCTTTTATGTACGCTGTAAGTGATGTTATATGTTCTATGTTTTTATGTTTTTATGTTGGAACTGCTATGCTATGCACTGAAACCAAATTCCACCAGCCTGGCTGGGTGGTCATTAAAGAAATTGATTGAATTGATTGATTGACACACAGGGGTAGGCGTGGTCACGTGCAAGTGACGTGCATGTGTCAACTTTTTCACGTGCACAATATGTGCATGGAGATAAGATATCATCTCAATATGGCAGAGCGAGACGCGATGTCAGATATGAAATATAACTGTTATCAACAAAAAAAAATTAGATGTTACAAGGGAATGGGGAATGTTATATAAACCCCCCCACAGTGGGGTGTCGAGTTGGTACGTCCCAGCAGGGACCAGGATGTAAACAGACGCAGTTGACACACACAGCTCTAGTCTCCTGGCTCGTTATTTTACACAGACAGACACAACCTCTGTTGTCAAGCTTCGTCAATAATACCCCCCTTCCCCAAATGGAACTGGTGTCGTGGAGTCACTTCGCTGTGAGCGTTTGTTTCAGCGGTTAGCTTGCGGCTAAAGTTAGTTAACGTTAGCTCGTGGCTAACATTAGTTAGCTCACAGCTAAAGTTAGTTAGCTTGTGGCTAACGTAACGTTAGCCTAGCTCAAGGCTAACCGTTATAACCGAACAATACACCCATGCCCCGAACCGTGGAGGTCGTGCCGAACGGTGTACAATTTGAATGTGTACCGTTCCACCCCTAATATATAGTATAACTGTAGATTGTATAGTATAGTAGTGTACATAAGACCCAGTGCCTCATCCGTAGCTAACATTGTATTGCACTTGTATCGCATAGGCTTGGGCGGTATGACAGTATTACGGTATACCAGGATATTTCGAGATCCCGCCGGTATGATTCTCAATACCGTGACGTCACAGACTGCTATTACCCTGACACGGAGTTGATTGTAGTGCACAGCACGCGCCAGCAGAGGGTTACGTGGCTATCTGTAAAACTGCGCACCATCATATCTCACTCTGAACTAGAACTATCCGTGCATGCTTTTATTTCCTCTAGGCTTGACTACTGCAACTCACTTTTCACCTGTCTCACCAAATCATCCACAGATAAACTACAAATGGTCCAAAATGCTGCAGCCAGGCTACTCACAAGGTCAAAGAAATCATGTCACATCACTCCCATTTTGGTATCCCTGCACTGGCTCCCGGTACACTATAGAATTCACTTCAAAGTCCTCACTTTCACTTTCAGAGCACTTCACGGTCAGGCCCCTATCTACATCACGGAACTCATCCATCCCTACACCAACACCTGCTCACTCAGATCTGCCGATCAGCACCTCCTGGTGATCCCCAGGTCCAGGCTAAAAACAAGGGGTGAACGAGCCTTCGAGGTGACAGCACCAAGGCTCTGGAACGCTCTCCCCCTGGACCTGCGAACTGCCGCCTCTGAAAACTCTTTTAAAAAACAACTAAAAACACATTTGTTCAGACAGGCTTTTGATCATGCATAGGTGCCTTTCTTGTCCTCACTGTTCTATAGTTTTGTTTTAATTAGTGACTCATGATTTTATCCAAACTCTTTTATTCTACTTTTCGATCTGGTTTCACTGTTTTTAACTGCTGTTTGTTTGTTGTCATTTATTTCTGATTTTGTTTTATTGTGTTTTTATATTAAGCTGTAGTGTAAAGCACCCTGTGCATTCGTGCTGTGAAGGGTGCTATATAAATAAAGGTCATTCATTCATTCATTCATCGTTCCGGGAGCTAACGTCGGGAGCTGGCTGATGCTGGCTAACTAACGTGGCTAACGTTCCGGGAGCTAATGTCGGGACCTGGCTGATGCTGGCTAACTAACGTGGCTAACGTTCTGAGAGCTAACGTCGGGACCTGTCTGATGCTGGCTAACTAACGTGGCTAACGTTCTGAGAGCTAACGTCGGGCCCTGGCTGATGCTGGCTAACTAACGTGGCTAACATTCTGAGAGCTAACGTCGGGACCTGGCTGATGCTGGCTAACTAACGTGGCTAACGTTCTGAGAGCTAACGGGACCTGGCTGATGCTGGCTAACTAACGTGGCTAACGTTCTGAGAGCTAACGTCGGGACCTGGCTGATGCTGGCTAACTAACGTGGCTAACGTTCTGAGAGCTAACGCCGGGACCTGGCTGATGCTGGCTACTAACGTGGCTATCGTTCCATGATTTGTTTACTTGGTAACACAGGTTGCCCCCCCCCCCCCCCGCCGCTGATGAAAATGAAAGTCATACCGTCATATACCGTATACCGGGGTATTATGTCAGCAAGGTATGACGGTATGAAAAAGATTATACCGCCCAAGCCTACTATCGCAGGACCTTAGCATGTCTTTTACCATGCTTTTTGTAAACTTTATGTACATTATACCTATTATGTCTAATTCTACTTGTATTATTGCACAAATGTCTTATTCTTATTGTATTATTGCACAATCGCTGCGGGCATGACCTCCCGCATTTCACTGTATGCTTGTATGCCGTGACAAATAAACTCTTGACTTGACTTAAGCCACCAAGTCTCTTCAACTCATCCAGAACGCAGCCGCCCGCCTGATCTCCAACCTACCAAAGTCAGTCCATGTTACCCCACTTCTTAGGGACCTGCACTGCCTCCCCATCACCGCACAAATGGTCTCTAACTACACACCCTCAAGACCCCTCCGCTCTACATCTTCTGGCCGCCTCAGACCCACTCCTATCCGAGCTCCGGGAGGGTCATCAAAGAGAAGCCGCCTATTCTCTGTCCTCGCTCCACATTGGTGGAACGAACTTCCCACCACAGTTGGGACAGCCGAAACCCGACCAATATCTCGCCGTCGACTAAAAACACACTTCTTCAATCAATATCTGAATTCTAATCTTTTAAAATAAAATAAAAACGAACCTTCTTACTGTCTTATACTATCATGTACTCCTCCTACTAATATGTCTTTCTTTACTACTATGCACTCAACACTGCAACACCCACGTTTCAGCACTGTTTGATGAACATTGTTACTCAGCTGTAAGAGTTGTACCCTTCCTTCTTACTTGTCATACAAAACTTGTAAGTCGCTTTGGATAACGGCGTCAGCTAAATTACTAAATGTAAATGTAAAGAAAGTATTTTGTCTCTCCATTGCGCTCAATGTAGATACAGTATGTGCTCTCTGTTGGCGCTGGCGCTGACAGGTGGTACACGCTGTTCTGCACAGACTGCCAACGCGGGTTTGGGACCAGGATGATCCCGTCTCATTAGCCTCTCACGCCACCTGATGAGCAGGCTGTGAGTGTGTGATTCCTGCCGAGACCGGCGCGCTGTAAAGACGGCTGGTGGAAAGGGGCGCATAATTCATACACATCCTCCTGTGCTAACCTGACTTCCTCATACACATCCTCCTGTGCTAACATGACTTCCTCATACACATCCTCCTGTGCTAACATGACTTCCTCATACACATCCTTCTGTGCTAACATGACTTCCTCATATACATCCTCCTGTGCTAACCTGACTTCCTCATACACATCCTCCTGTGCTAACCTGACTTCCTCATACACATCCTCCTGTGCTAACCTGACTTCCTCATACACATCCTCCTGTGCTAACCTGACTTCCTCATACACATCCTCCTGTACTAACATGACTTCCTCATACACATCCTCCTGTGCTAACATGACTTCCTCATACACATCCTCCTGTGCTAACATGACATCCTCATATACATTCTCCTGTGCTAACCTGACTTCCTCCTCCTCCCTCTCTCTGCACTGGTGATGTTAAGATTCACTGATTCACATCGGTGCACCGGCATAAACTTTCACGATGCGAGTGCACCGGTGGAATAAGTGCGCATCGGCTAGAATTCAGGTTGAACTCGCGATGCATCTGTTGTTAGCGTCTTTGCATCGGTCAAAACCGATTCATTCATATAATTTCCTCTCATCCACTTCTGTCAGCAGTACACTGCACACAGCAGATACTATCTTTGCTTCGCTACTACAGAAGGCGAGAGCCGCGTCACAGTTATCAACAAACAGTGGAAGTCGAGGAGACATGAATTGAATTGATCAACTGGCTAACGTTAGTAGCCGCCGGCTAACGTTAGCCAGTTAGCCGTTCAGCTAACGCTAAACTACAGTATCTAACTGACTAACATGACTCTGCAACACCAGTTCCATTAGTGAGGAAATGCGGGGGGGGGGGGGGGGGGGGTTATATTGACGACGCTTAACAACAGGTTCAAAGATAACTTCACATTTATTGGCAATTTGTTTCTTTATATCGCTTCCTCCAGGTTCAAACTGTGTTGTTGACAAAATGCCATCATGGTGTGGTTAGCTACGGAGCATCAGAACGCTCAAACTCGCTCTCTCTCTCTCTCTCTCTCTCTCTCTCTCTCTCTCTCTCTACGTTCAATGATTTAAAGTGGTCAAACGTTACAATATAAATACTAACTGGATAGTTGATGATAAACATTTAATTTCATTATCTGAAATATTATAAAATCATTAAGTCTGCTATAAGCCATTATCCCTTTGTGTGTGATTATTATTGTCTCACAGTAGTGTGTATATATATACATTTTGTGTGTGTGTGTGTGTGTGTGTGTGTGTGTGTGTGTGTGTGTGTGTGTGTGTGTGTGTGTGTGTGTGTGTGTTAGTGTGTGTGTGTGTGTGTGTGTGTGTGTGTGTGTGTGTGTGTGTGTGTGTGTGTGTGTTTAGCTAGAGTGGATAGAAAACACAGTACTGTGCAAAAGTCTTAGGCACCCAAGAGTTTTTATATAAATTGTCTTACAGTAGATTATTTTAATTTTAATAATAATATAAGCTGCATATAAGGAATACAACCAAATCCTCTGTCATACCATAACATTTTATCATTATTTTGCATCGTGTTGAATCGCATTATGTTGAATCAAATCGTATCGAATCGTATCGTATCTCAACAGGGGTGAATCGTATCGCATCGCCCGGTGCTTCAAATGTATCGTTACTGTATCGTATCGCCTCAGTGATGGAGATGCACATCACTACTCTGCACACGGGCGTCTCGAGCGTGGGGTCCCCTGCTGTGGGAGCCGCCTCTGCCACCTCTGGGGATATGGCAGCTCAAAGAGAAAGAGAGAGAGAGGGGAGGAAAGAGAGAGAGACAGGAGAGAGGGAGAGAGAGAGGGGGCAGAGACAGAGAGAGAGACAGATAGAAAGAGACAGAGAGAGGGAGAGAGAGGGGGGAGAGGGGGGGCAGAGACAGAGGGGGGAGGGGGGCAGAAACAGAGAGGGGGGGCAGAGACAGAGGGGGGAGAGATGGGGAGCAGAAACAGAGAGAGGAGGGGCAGAGACAGAGAGAGGGAGATAGGGGGGGCAGAAACAGAGAGAGGAGAGGCAGAGAGAGGGGGATAGGGGGGCAGAGACAGAGAGAGGGGGCGCAGAGACAGAGAGGGGGGGCAGAGACAGAGAGAGGAGGGGGTGGAGAGAGGGGGGGCAAATACAGAGAGAGGGAAAGAGAGGGAGAGAGAGAGGGGGGAGAAAGAGAGGGGGGAGAGAGAGGAAGGGAGAGAGAGGGAGGGAGAGGGAGGGGGAGAGAGGGGGGGTGGATAGATGGAGATGGAGGGAGAGAAAGTGAGAGAGAGATGGAGAGAGAGCGAGGGAGAGATGGAGAGAGAAATTGGAGAAAGAGAGAGGGAGCATGATAGAGAGAGTGAGGGAGAGAGAGTGAGGGAGAGAGAGATAGAGAGAGGGGGGGAGCAAGTGCAAGCCACTTCTGGCATCTGGACACGAGGCGCAGGACGACTGCTAACATATGAGAGAAGAAAGAGAAGGGGGGGGGGGGGGGGGGCAGAGACAGAGAGAGGGAGATAGAGAAAATGAGAGAGATGGGGGGGCATAGACGGAGAGAGGAGAGAGAGAGAAGGAGAGAGAGGGGGGGCAGAGACAGAGAGAGGGAGAGAGAGAGAAGGAGAGAGAGCCAGTGCAAGCCACTCCTGGCATCTGGACGTGAAGCGCAGCGCGGAGACTGACGACTGCTACGTGAGAGAGACGTGAGAGAGACATGAGAGAGACGTGAGACAGACGTGAGAGAGACGTGAGAGAGACATGAGAGAGACGTGAGACAGACGTGAGAGAGACGTGAGAGACATGAGAGAGACGTGAGACAGACGTGAGAGAGACGTGAGAGAGACGTGAGAGACGTGAGAGAGACGTGAGAGACAGTGAGAGAGACGTGAGAGAGACATGAGAGAGACGTGAGAGAGAGACAGTGAGAGAGACGACTGCTACGTGAGAGAGATGTGAGACAGTCGTGAGACAGACGTGAGAGAGACATGAGAGAGACATGAGAGACGTGAGAGACAGTGAGAGAGACGTGAGAGAGACATGAGAGAGACGTGAGAAAGACATGAGAGAGACGTGAGAGACGTGAGAGAGACGTGAGAGACAGTGAGACAGACGTGAGAGACATGAGAGAGACATGAGAGAGACGTGAGAAAGACATGAGAGAGACGTGAGAGACGTGAGAGAGACGTGAGAGACAGTGAGACAGACGTGAGAGACATGAGAGAGACATGAGAGAGACAGAGAGAGACAGTGAGAGAGACAGTGAGACAGACGTGAGAGACGTGAGAGAGACGTGAGACAGACGTGAGAGAGACGTGAGACAGACATGGACATTCTTTCGAGATGGAGAGAAACAATGAATTTTGGAAATGTTGACAGAGTGAAACAATGAGTTCCAGAACGCGACGCCACACGCGACACAGAGGCACATTAGCCCCGGCCTGAGCGGCACATGTGGAGTGTGTGAAGGGAGCGCTGCGCCAGGAAGAATGTTCCTTCTGTAATGAGAGTGATAAGGTCATGCATCTCTTTCCAGGCGTTAGTCCCGCCCCATCGAAAGCCTTTGGAAAAACACGTATACGATCAGTGTGAGGAAAAGAAAAACATGTGAGTTTTGTCTTCATGCAATTATATGTTTAAAGGGGCAGTTCACCAAAAAACTAAACAATGATGATTTATTTTGCACATACTCTCTCACACACGTCCAAAAACTCAAAACAGTTTTGCACACATTAATTTAGTTTTGACAGTTATTGAGAGTAAATTTGTTTGAATATGGCCACCAGTGATTAAATCATTAAATCTAGAGACATTGAATCTAAAAGTAAATGAATGTGTGCAAAACTGCTTTGAGTTTGTGGACGTGTGTGAGAGTATGTGCAAAATAAATCAGCATTGTTTTTTTTTGTGAAGTGTCCCTTTAAGCATATTATTGCATGCAAACTATGCTGATTTATTTTGCACATACTCTCACACAAACTCAAAACTGTTTTGCACACATTCATTTAGTTATATTAATTACAGCATTATGAATGCTACCTTATCATTTCATTGAGCTGTAATTAACACAACACGAGGATTTAATGTCTAGATTTAATGATTGAATCACTGGTGGCCATATTCAAACTAATTTACTCTCAATAACTGTAGAAACTAAACGAATGTGTGCAAAACTGTTTTAGAGTCGTTGGATGTGTGTGAGATTGTGTGCAAAATAAATCAGCATTGTTTTTTGGTGAAGTGCCCCTTTAATATATTCTGGTTAGCGCAGCTCATCAACAAGCCACAGACAAGGACTCTTCAATAACTACAGTGTTCACGATACGATATATTCACCATTTTAAGTAATATATCAAGAAGGCACAAATATATTCCCCAAACGGATACACTAACACATGAATCATCCTCTCATCATGCATGTAGACAGTCATCCCCCATCCCGACGTGCTGCTACCATGGAGAACCAGTGGGTAGCACTCAACCACAGAAGGTGGTGACAAATGAGGAGAGGGCCGGGTCCAATATTTCATGTTTCTGGGTCTACACATTTTAAAATGCCTCCTAAAAGGCAAGTGCAGAAGCCCTATTTCACAGGGCTATTCTGCAGTCAGAGGGTGTGTAGAGAGGGGGGTCAGCTTGCTATACAAACAAAATAATGTACTTTAAAGGAGCACTGACCTCTTTTATACACTGTAGCTCTGCTGCATGTTTAGGAACTCACGGGTCATATGAAATGTTTGTGAAATATTTCTTCTACTTCAGGGATTGCATTGTATGTATTCTTGTATGTTTTTCTCTACTGTATGTTTTTCCACTGTTTTATGCTGAAATTGTAACGTTCTGGGTTCTATGCCTACTGACTTTCTGGAGTTCTTCACCTGGTGGTTGGTATTTGCCCTTATTGTTGGTCACTTCTGGTTCGCTGTCTATTCACTGATTGAACTGTCACCACTGGTTGCTGTCACTGGCTGTCACATTGCCGTCACTAATTGATGCATTGGAATGTCAGGAATGTGGCTTTATATTGACCTTGTGTTTCCTTCTTTCCTTGTCGAGTCTTCAGACTATCCTACGTGCAGACGGAGTAAGGAAGAGTGCTGACCTTCCCGTTGCTGTTACTATTCTGTTGTATTTATATTTAAATCTTTACTCTCAGTTCTCAGTGTTCTTGTTATTAAAAGACACCCTATTGAAGAAAGAGCAAACCACATCTCCATCTCATTTCCCTATCTATCTATCTATCTATCTATCTATCTATCTATCTATCTATCTATCTATCTATCTATCTATCTATCTATCTATCTATCTATCTATCTATCTATCTATCTATCTATCTATCTATCTATCTATCTATCTATCTATCTATCTATCTATCAATCTATCTATCTATCTATCTATCTATCGATCGATCGATCGATCGATCGATCGATCGATCGATCGATCGATCGATCTATCTATCTATCTATCTATCTATCTATCTATCTATCTATCTATCTATCTATCTATCTATCTATCTATCTATCTATCTATCTATCTATCTATCTATCTATCTATCTATCTATCACTAACATTGAAAATAAGAAAAAACAACATCATTTGACAATTTATAGACCTTGTCAGTGGCCCAAATATATTTCCTGTCAGCAAATGATATTAAAAACATTCCAACAGGAAACATGTGTTTATGTTTGAAACCATTTCAACACAGCTCCCGTATGACACATGCATTCTGTTTGCAAAGTGATGTAATAGTCACTCTGTATTGCAGCCTCAGCATTAAGGACATGAGGGTTGTCATCGACATGTGAGGCAGGTGCCGAGACAGCTTACCGTGCCCTACAACGGCGTGCGTTAAGGGCAGAGCGTGCATCATCCTCCACAATTATGCCCCCTAGTCTTGTCTCTGTACCTGAATAACAAGCAGCCCTGGCACAGCGGAGACGCGTCCGCTTCGTATAGGATGTTAAATAACGTGCCTGACGAACTAAATATAGGGAGATTTATGTAAGTAACAAAAGTGAGTGTTTTTAGTTAGTCGCTCATCCTTTTTACAGTACATCCCATTTGATTAAAATGGATTACTACTGTATTAATGTATTAATAGTATCGAATAGTTGATCGATTGATTGTAAGTTGTCTGCAATATGTCAGGACAATCTATCTATGAAGCATGGAACTGTTGAAATTGACACCCATATGCCCCCTAATGGACATGCTGGGTATGGGTCATTCCAGAATTTAGGGTACATTTAGAGTCTATAAAGTACAAGAGAAATTGTATTTTTTTTCAAGGCACTGAACCGCTACTGTCTACGGGGGTGCCGCAAACGGCTAACCTTATGTTATGTTGCTAACAGTAGCTGCCGCTATTCAGCCCAGCTACACAGCTCCCCAAAACAGCACCATTGAGGCGACAAGGCTACGTTATTTGCTAGCCCGCGAGGGGGAACGTATTAATATGTTATGATGTTATTGGTTCTGCATTTTGATGTTTACTGTAACAGGCAGGAAAAGCAATTGGATTTTGTTATAAGATTTACGAAAACATAGGATTGTGGTTATTTGATTATTTGGCAGATATTGTTAAATAGGTGCACAATAAGACCGGCTACATTAGCTAACAAGGTGAAAAAGGCATTTTTAATTAAATTCTGTCTTTAACGAAGAACTGTATGCATTTTGATTAAATGATGATAAAAACAAACCCTGATTCCTGAAAATGTGCAACTTTGCAATATTACAGTAATAGAGTTGATGGATAATGTATCTATCCCTGGTGTAATCTCAACATCTATGAGACAAACATCACTGTCTACAGGAGGGTGCCAGAAACAGGATGTGACATCACTGTGGGTAGGTTCCTGTGCTTTTTGGAATAAATGCTTTTGAAGATTTGCATGTGGATTTCTAACAGAGGTAACAGCGGCAGCACGGTGGCACAGTGGTGTAGTTAACACTGTCATGGGTTCGATTCCCTCTTGGGGACCAGGTTTCCGGGTTGCCAGGTACCCAGGTGCATGGAGTATCTCCGGGCCTTTCTGGAGTTTGTTCTCCCTCTGTGCTCACAAGGGTTTCCCCTCCAGAAAAAGAGATAAACCCAATGGAAAAATGTGCAGAATAGACAGATCGCTAACGCTGTCCCTGACGAAGATGGACAGGAGCACTTGGATCGGTCCCTGGGGTGTGGCCCCATGCCGCAACCCATGTCTGCTCCCGGATGCCCTTGGGGGGGGATGGACGACAGGATGGGTCAAGCGCAGAAAGGAAATTTCATCTGTGACCCAAAAAAATGCATGTGTGTGTTCGCTGCTTGTTGTTGCAATGTGTGCGATTTCTTCAAATCCAGTTTAATCTTAATCTTAGTCTTAAATTAACAGAGCTGGAACCCGTAGATGGGAGTCAAAGCTGCATTTTCTATAGATGGTTTCAAATTTACAACATAAACATTCTAAATGAAAGTTGATCTCCTGTTGCAGTGTTAGCTATAATGAGATAACTGACTGTTACTGTACCTAGCAACAGAATTCCAGTGAAACCGTATATTACGAAAACAATGTTTAATATAGAAAACAAATATTCTGAGGGCAGCTGGGTGGCGCTCGCCACCAACGCAGGAGATACTGGTATCGCGCCCAGCTCTCTGCATTGCTTCCGGCTTGGCCGGCCGTCGTACTAACACAATTGGCAGTGTTAGAGGGTGGGAAAGCCGGTGGCTGGGTCCTGGTTGTTGTAAACAGCGACTCCTACAGTTCGGTCGGGGCGCCTACTCAGCGAGGAAAGGATCTAAGGGGAGTAGTAGATTATAAATAATAATAATAATAATAATAATAATAATAATAATAATAATAATAATAATAATAATAATAATAATAATAATAATATTCTCTGCAATTGATATTATTCATATTAACACTTTAATCGCCGTTGACGCTGAAACACGTCTTTCCCCGCCATGCTCATTCTGCCGAAGACGCTGGACAGCGTCTTTGATATTTAAAAAATCTGTGATCGAAATCATATTTCTCCCCCGGAGACATGAGATGTACTGTTGAGTCCCTCTCAACTCTACAACGGTTCAAGAGCGCCATCTGGTGGCCGATCGGCGGATCGCCCAGGGGAGAAACAGGAAGTGGAAGCTGGTGCTCATTTCAATTGGGTCCGATCACTCGGTAATAGTCCCAGGACTCGAGCTGATCACAACGGATAGTGATCCGTTACCAATAACTCTATAAACAACATGATTTGGACGTATATACTATTATACAACCTGGAAATGGATCGGATATTTCGACATCCCATAATAGAAAAAATTCTATTCCACGCTCATCTCCCAACGGCGAGAGGAAGCTACGGTGAGTTTCAGCGTTATTTGTTAATGTCTTCGATACTAACTGCTCTGATGATCATATCACCCACACTAGATGAATGATATAACGTTGCCCACGGAATTATAAACGACCCCCCGCCCATCCGGTCAACATCAGATCATACGTAGTAACTCCTAGAACCACGTCCAGTTGAAATTTTTTATCTCGCACAGATTCCTACCAAACTGTATTTGATCATCAATATAATGCATTTAGGGCTATAAATCAAGTTCTGGAGAAAGCTGCGGAAAACGATAAAAACATACTTTAGACCGTATTTTAGTATGAATATGTGAATGAAAAAGTATAACGTTGCTACACCCTGAACAATAGATATAGGACATTGAATGGGCCATAGTAATGTCAATTGAGCAATACAATTTAAAACGTTATAGCCCTGCAAAGAAGGGGAACTTCTCCATGTTAAATAGGGCTGGCGAGGGATGGTAAATTATGAATTTAACCCCGGCGATCAAAGTGTTTTAATAGAATAAGAGCAAATAATTTGAAGTGTTAATTCACATTCAATCTATGATCTATCAGGATCTGAAAATGGCAGGCTATGCTAATTTAAAAAAAAACGTATAAATGATTCATCCTGAAAACGCAAAATGTACGCTGCAATACTGGAATCACACAAACATTACAGGCCTACTGTGACCGTCTGAGCAGACAAGAACATTGCCTTAGAGAGCGAATTATCAGATGAACAGGATCAAAACACACACACACACACCACACACACACACACACACACACACACACACACACACACACACACACACACACACACACACACACACACACACCTTGTCATATTGAAGACAAGTAAGTTAGAGTGTTGTGGTTAAATTGAGTAACCTACTTTCTGGTGATAAATCACATTCACACTCAAGTTGTTTTGTATTGACTATACAACTGCAAAATATATGTGCTGTCCAAACAATGTCAAAACGGAGATATAATATTATAGTTCTTATGAGCAACGCCTCCTCCCCCCACACACACCCTCTTTCTCTCTCACACACACACACACACACACGCACGCACGCACGCACGCACGCACGCACGCACACACACACACACACACACTCTCACACACACACACACACACACACACACACTCACTCACTCACTCTCACACACACACACACACACACACACACACACACACACACACACACACACACACACACACACGCGCGCACACAACCTTTTGACTTATTGAGGGGAAAACGCATAGATAAAGAACACATCTATGGGAAAACGTATGTGGAGAGAGCGCTTCTCGCACCGCGTGTGATGATGTGTTCACAGATGCTCCAAGATCAAAATCAAGCGCACCTCCAACAAGTTCAGAGATCATGTAAACGATACTGCCAGGTGTAGCAACCAGTAACCACTGTACTCTGAATGCATCAACGCAGACTTAAAATATTTTGCACCAGAGAAGAGACGCTGGAGGAAAGTGAGTTAGGGTCACGGAACGTAAAAAGCGAGGTGTTTAATTCCATTTAATCTTAAAAACGGAACGGACGACAATAGGCTATAGACTGCGAGAAAAAAACACTTTATGAATCTGTCACTGCAAGATATCCTTAAAAAATGCATACAATTTCCGTGCCCAAATAATGGTTAGTCTAACAACCAGATGTGTCTACTGCATGAGCGACACCAATCAAATGCTAATTGACCAACTGCGTGCTGCAACATTTAAAGCTATAGGCTACCTATATACATCTTCATGTTAGGTATAGCCTATGCTGTTCGGCCTACATCTTCCCCCAGCAAAATGTCATAATTAAGGGATAACCTTTTTTGACAGTTCAATAGTTTTATATAATGCATAATTGGCGACTCCAGTTTACTTGACAAAGAGTTCTGCACAATGTGCACAATGCCCCAAATGTCTCTTAATAATAAAAAGCGGAGAAAGTCAATCCACTGAAAGCATAATAAAGCACCATACCTTCTTCTTCTCGCAC